>NW_020955593.1:225626-309745 GCF_003031625.1 Empidonax traillii | reverse complement strand
AAACATTTGGTTTTAAATATGTCAATGCAACTGATCCTGAGGAAAGAAACATTCTAAAGCATTAGTAGAAACATACTGCATTGCCCTTAAAAACTGCACCCTTTTTAATATACATTATGAACATATTTCATGCTGGTTTGATCAGTACTCTTCTTATAGTGTAAAAGTGTAAGAGTGTAAAATGTATTAATTGACGTGGAGTCATCTTTCCTCATTCTGCAACAATTTGTGTCTGTTAAAATACTGGTTAAATCCAATGAAATGAGTTGATTCTGTCTCATCCCAAGGTTTGAACTTGTTCTGTTTTGTTACAGAAACTTTAAAAGGGCTGTCTTGTTTAGCTTGGAGAGGTGACTGCTACATCATGGTACAAATATTTGCCAGCCAACCTCCAAATTCAAACGATTTTTCAGAGGTTTCTGGTTAGCAAGATTATGACATTTAGAAGTGACAAATAAAACTCTCGGTGAGTTACTCCATCCATGCCTCCTGCAGCTCCTTCTGCTGCAGCTGAACACGAGTGGGATCACCGCTCAAAATCTTTCACAGAACACACCTCAGAAAAACACTCAGGTCTGGGTATTCAAGTTCCCTCTCTACAGGTGAGAAAAACTGAAAACTCTAAGCTGAAATCTGGCAGGATCAGAGCCCAGCCCTGAAAGCTCTACCCACAGGAATCCTGACAGTGTGCAAATGTGGGTGCACCTGCTTGAATGGTGACTGAGCATCTCACGTGTGAGAACACTAAATTAGGAGTCAGGATCACAAGCACCAGCCATGAATTGCTCCTATGAAAGCACAGTGGTTGGTGTTACCCCAGGAGCAGGTGGTGTCAACACCTGAAGTACATCTCTGTCCAACAACAGCCATCACAGCACTCTCTTTAGGACTACAAGGCATTACAGAGTCCTGTCACTGTACAAATGACAAAACTTGCACATCTCAGGTACAATAGCACTTTTCCAAAGGATCCTGAAAACATTACAAAAACATTTTTAATTATGATTCCATGGACTGGTGCAGCTCACAAACCCTGGAAAACACAGGACAGCCATTTCAGTACTTTTGGGAAAACTGATTTTCACTGATGTGACTGGGAAGCCCTGATTAGAGATAGTAACATCCTTACCATTTTGAAAAATCAGAATTAAAATACAAACCACTTCATGCTAATGTAAGTACCTTTTCCATTTTATCTCCTTGTTTCAACATTAAAATTCAATTATCTTTTAGAGAACGTAGCTGCTGCCACTTTAGAGACACTGCCTTTGCAGCTGGGTGTGTCCATGGTTCTGATCACACCTTTGTGTCTGCAAACACGATTTACGAGCCCAAATTACAAATGAGACTCAAGCCCCACCTTTGCAAACATAACATGTTCACTAATACTGTTTGAAAACAAAGTGTAGTGAGCCTTTGTTCACTTACTGTACGCTTATTCTGAATTCTTGCCACTCTGTAATGACATCCAGCAGCAGCACTGGTACACGGCACCTTCTGTAAGTCAGGCTTTTATAATCAAAGTTGTCAATAAAAAGCCTGAAGCTGGTTAGTAAGATACAGGGTTCTTCTTCTAAGTAATGTCAGTGACTGTGGAACTCCAAGTATCAAAGAGATGTTTTACAAAAAAAAAAAAAATAAACAAAGGCAAGCGTTTTACATCAAATCTTACAAAACTGTACATAATAATAGTCTACAACATGAAAATGGCCATTAAACTGTTGTAATAGTTATGAAATGTAGTAAAAGTAACAATTCTAATGTTTCATATATTTATCATATTAATCACTGTATTCAACAGCTGTGTTTGTATACATATATTCAATGGCACTGTAAACAGTTGTTGGAAAACACACATTAACTCTTAACCCATTAGAAGTTATTATAGTACTTTTTCATCCAAAACTTAAAACACATCAATGTATTGATTAAAAAAAAAAAAAAAGCCTTGTAATATAATGCACATTTGACATTTTCTAGGGTAGCAATCAAGATGAGGCAAAACAGAGAATGTTCTAGATTTCAGAATGTTTTACATTTACACCTAATGTGATACAAAATTTTAAACATTAAATGTAATTAAATAATACACAGTTTATGAAATAGGTGATTTCAGAGACCCATAATGCACAAAATGTAGTTAGAGTCTAATGGGAGTTCCCAATAATTTATATCTCTGGGACCTGTAAGGAAAACTTCAGTTGGTATGTAACATCATATGGGCAAAGGAAGTTTGAACTGAATTATCTTTTTTCTCTGTGCAGAGCTGCATTCAAGTGGATAAAACATCATTACGTTTATTTATATTTCCCTTCGCTGGACATTCATCCAATAAGCCTGGAGCATATGCTTAAGCACTTGTTAATGACATTTTGTGGGGCAGGGAAACTCCCTATCTATATCCCTCAGTAAACAAAGTGGTTCTATTTATTTCCATAATTAAGGCAACTATACTGATATATTAGACACACCATATGCTTTTATGTTGCTTCCTACAATCTAAACAGTAAGAGTGGAAAGAAGTTTCAAACATGCTTTCAACTTCTTGACCACTCAGGAATTTCATTAAGCTGGTGGAGAGAGTACTTCACCTGCTCTAGTGAGCAGGGAGATGTTCCTGCTCACAGCAGGGGTAGGGACCAAATGATCTTTAAGGTCCATTCCAACCCCTTAACATTCCATGGACTGCAGACACAGCTTGTTAGATGTTCACTTAAAATATAAAGTATGGATTGGCTTGAATTTAAAGACTGACCGTTCATATAACTTATCAGAAAAATTAAACAAACAAAACCAGCCAGTCAGATTCTAGCAAGTGAAATTGATAAAAATAGTAACACACCCATACACAACTTCCGTGTTTTCCATTATTTCTACCCCATAACTTAAGCTACTCAGACCCTTGTCATCATCCCCTCTGTATCTTGGGTGGGGTCTGCCAAAGGCAATCTCCAGATCATAGAATCATAGAATAGATTGGGTTGGAAAAGACCTCCAAGACCATCAAGTCCAACCCCTGATCCAACTCCAATTACTATACCGTGGCACTAAGGGCCACATCCAATCTCTTTTTAAAAACCTCCAGGGATGGTGAATATTTTAAGTGATGACACTTAAATCTGCCAACTCCAGCATAGCATTTCATATTTATTCTAACATTCCACATAAACTAGAGAGCCATTTAGTTTTGTTTTCTGTTGGGTAAGGCTGCAGGTATAAAGGACAGTGAACAAAAGCAGTAGCACAGTGGCTGCAAGGCAACACAGCTACAGCAGACAATGCCACAGAACTGCCAGTGCTGCTAAAACAACAAGGGAGGGGCTCAGGGCTGGGCTGCTCCCACTTCCAGCTACACTGTGTTTGGAGGATGACTTGACAGTGCTTCTGGTGGTTGTGGTGTCCATCTTTTTCACAGTTGGTTTTGGTTCATTTCTGTTTTCTGGATGGGTTTTCTTGTCCTTGAGTATATCTGAAAACATGAAAGTAAACGTAAGATTAATCACACATCTTTTTAACAGGGGCTTTAAGTTCTGCCAGTTGCCTGAACGTGTTGTATACTCACTCTGAACAACTGAAATGCATGCAGAGAGCAATGGGGCACTTGCACTAATGTTGCATTTGGACCCAGAGTGGCTCCTCTGTCCTCAGCACCCACCGCTTTGCTCAACAAGTCTTCTCTGACTGTCCGGCTCCACTTGGCTACTCACAGACACCCCTGAGCAGAATGTCAGGTATTCTGCATTGCAGTGGCTGCTCTCAGAACCTGCTCTTCTCTCACATAAGTAACTTCGGTTTCACCTGGGGTGGGAACTGTCTCAAGCTTTAGAACACAGTGTTACAGTTGAGTGGTTTATTAACATACCGCAGTGAGGCAACTGCCAAGCTGGTGAGAGGCTGCAGGAGGAGATTGGAAAGCATATTGACTTAATGCAATCATAGAATGGTTTGGGTTGGAAGGGACCTTAAAGATCTCCTATTTCCAACCCCCTGACATGGGCAGGGATCCCAACTGCTAGACCAGGTTGCTCTGAGCCCCATCCAACCTTGCCTTAAACACTTCCAGGGATGGGCAACGTGTTACGGTGCCTCAGTACCTTCTGAGTAAAGAACTTCCTAGGATGTACACTAATCTTTCCATGTAAAGAGTCACCCTCCTTCCTTTTTTTAAGTCCCTTTCCAGATGCATTTTGGGTTAATTCCATCCATTTTTATATAAAGGACTGGATTCAGAAGAAAGTAGGAATTCCTTATTGTAAAAACATCAATTTTTTTTTTTAAAGTGACCAATTGAGAAGAGTCTCCAGTTATCTTAACATTCCCAAGCTATTTGCAAGTATTACTGAGACCATATTGTCCTCGAACCCTCTCACTGCCATTGCAGAGAATGAAAAAAAACCACTGTATTGTCTGAAGGGACGATGATTTTACAG
The DNA here is from genome assembly GCF_003031625.1 of Empidonax traillii. NCBI lineage: Eukaryota > Metazoa > Chordata > Aves > Passeriformes > Tyrannidae > Empidonax > Empidonax traillii. Next base: position 305,315 of record NW_020955593.1, on the reverse strand, counting down.
TCAGTCTGTAAAAACACACCTGAGTGCTTTGCAAAAAACAAATGCCTACCTGCAAGAATTTATAATTAACAATAAACGTTCAGGTCCAAGCTTAAAGGATTTCTGATACTAATGAATGCAGTGCACATACACAAGAAAGCAAAAAGCATAGAGTGGAATGCAGATGAAAAAACAGTCCAATCTTAAAATAAAAGCTCTGCATCACAGAAGCAAGTTCCTGGCAGAAATTGGAAAGATGGAAAGTACTCCAGAAATGTAAATGCAATCTGAGATCATTGTCTGCATGTCACTAGTTCTGAACAACCATCAATAAATTCACTTGATAATAAAAATGAGCTATTGTAGTGGGAAAGCACACATTGGTCTTCTGCCAGAGTAAACTGCAAAAGAAATGCAATGGATTCCTCCATCTTATCATAATATCAACATTAATCCCAGAGGAATGTGTGAGTCCTAAACCTCACTCAAGAGGGACTGCAGGGAAGGGGCACTGGCTGGCAAGGGATACAGTGGGCAAAGGGTGCTCTGACACCGCACTCCGAATTCCTTACGGCAAAAAGCTGCTCTTCGATTCCAACCTGCGGCAGAGCAAACAGAAAGGAGGGGGAGAACAAGCATGCTCCAAATGTTTAGAAAATATCAGTATTCTGGGGACATTTAAAGAAAAATGGACAACCTTCACACTGTCATTAAAGTAAATTAAGAATAAATCATGGAAATAGGTGTGTTCTGACACTGCCTCGAGTCCTTTCCATCACTGTCATTCTCCTTTGCAACTGCAGTAAAGGCGCTATTTCTCTGCTGCCTCTTATATCATCCCAGCCTGCTGACTTCAGCTCTCTGGGGTCAGCTGATTAAATTAAGACCTCACTCAGGTAAATCTACTCCCCTCTTTCAGCTGGCCATGTCCAGCATCGTAACCTGATTGGCGTCTATAAACCGGGCAAGACTGAAATGTATTAATTCGTTTATTTTTTTACTATTGACTTAACAAAAAAAAAAAATCTAAGGTAAGATTTAATGCTATCAGGGAGGCTGTTGGTTTTTAAAAGCTTTCCTCTCGGTGACTGCTTAATGCACTGCATAACAAGCGTTAAATAATACATTAGAAAACTCTGCCTTTATCTTTTCCAGGGAAAGGACCACATTCTGAATTTTCTCTCTGTCTTCACAGCAGAGGATCTTCCCAGGATATTCATGGCCAATTTTAATCTGGGATCTAATTGTGCAAACCTGGAGTTTTACTTAAAATGTTCTGTTTTCTCCTTTCTTAAAACTAAATAAAAATAGCCCAACTTCTAACGCAGTTCAAAATCTTTTTCAATCCTATATTTAGTTTTTAAGGCCCAAATTTCAGCAGTGTAAAGAACTCAGGTTTTATTTCAGTTTCCTCAGAGTTCCTGTTGCTTACTCACTCCAGGATTTTGGCTGAGAAACTCTGAGTTAAATGAGTTTTTCCTCTTAAATCATTTTCTCTGAGTCAGATATAGGTTAGGTTCAGTCTACCACTGACATTCAAAAGGCAAAAAATCATGCTGGAAAAAAATAAAAGTGTCAGTGTGAAGACTAGCACAGAAATGAAACTCCAGTCTCAATAAAGCAAATCCCAGATGTTCAGCACTCATGAATCCAGCCCACAGAGTATGACTTCCTAAAAACAACCAATCAAAGCCCACAGTTTTGGTTTGTTCTAGTATTTACCTTCTGCATTTTAAAGGCTTTATGGTTCCCAACTAGAAGCTTTCTCCTTTGCTAGAAAATTCCTTTCACCATCAGTCCCTCTGTCCTTTCCAGAACTGGAGTGGTTAAAATCTGAGGGCATCAGCTAACCTCAGGCTGACACATGTGACGGCCTTTTGGATGCTGGCACGTGAGTATTATTCTACACTGTTTATTTATCACTGCAGTGTGATGGTGATACAGCCACTGCAGTAGCTACTGTGCTGTTCCTCATCCAGGCTCCCAGTGTGAATATTCAAACCCTGCCAAAAGGAGTACTTAGTGAAGGCAGCTGACTGCCAAAGCAGCCTCTGTGAGCGGCCTTTCGGGACTCTTGCCGAGGACAAGGTCTGTCAGGTCACTGAAGAAGGCTCAGAGTTCCTCCAGGCCCCGTGATTACTGGGAGCACAGGGAAAAACAGTTCAGCTAGTCCAGGGGATTGAGTCCACTTCCTCAGCTGAACTTTCATCCGTGTTAACTGCTGTTAAATTAATATCTCGACAGTATAAACAAAGCACATAATGAAAATTACTTGACCCCGCTGTTTAGAGCGTTCAGGATTATCTTCACCTCCAAGATCTAACCACAGATTGCTACCCAGTAATGCATGTGCTGCTCTGACGGCACTGAACTACTCATAAATACTTACATGGATCAATACTGCTCCTCAGAGAGACCAGCTTAGGATGAAAGGGAGATCAAAACTGTCACTGTCATCTAATTTAGGAACAGGAAACCTCCCCTACAGTGAGGGCTGAGCATGCCTTTCAAATGCATTTGGTGAGCTGTATGTTAAAGCACACCTTAATCTTAGCCAGTAATGTTACAGGGGCGAAACAATGTGGTTATTTTTAAGGCTATTACCAGGTTATCTGACATGAGTTCAAGTCATATTGACACCCCAGCTGTTAGTTCCTCCCTCCTAGGCCAAATGATTTGCAGTTTGCTGCTGCTAGGAATTATCAAATACGTAACTATTTCTTGGTGCAGTTGCATGCTGTTGCTCTCTAAGGAACAGTATCAGCAAGGTCTGCTTCAATCTACTTATGTTTCCGATAGTCCTGCCAAGGCATGACCAAATTCAGCTACTTAACAGAAGCCTCTTTCCATTCTTGTCCTTCTCTTGATCTGACTTGAGCTCAGCCCTTCCTCTGGGACTCTAAGTTATCAGTGTGAGAGGAAGCCTTTCCCTGCAAAGATCTGCCAGTGCCACTGGACCCTCTCATCTCCTGAGACATGCCCAGCACTGTCTCTGTTGAGATGAAGCATAAATGCAAAGACTCCCTGCTGCAGACTGAGAACATACCTGTGGAGCAAAGGAAAAGGGCAGGAAGGGAAGGGTGGGTGAACCGGCTGATTTCCCATCGAGGAAGCTGGATTAGTTTTGGAGAAACCTGTGTTTGAGCTGTCCCAGAACCTTTAAGCTCCAGCCCTTGTTGCCCTCCCTGTCACACTAAGCAGAGGGTCGCTGGCAGACCCTGCTTTGTAGGGCAGTGCCAAAGCACCAGTGCCTGGGGAAGAACCTGCTGGGCCCCAGTACCTGCTCCTCCAGCACTGCCATTGTCACCAACCAACGGCTGTGCTGCCTGCGGCCACCGAAGGCTACACATCTTCTTACAAGACACGTGTACAACCCCTGTGAGGGGATGCTGAATAAAAACAAACCAGAGAGGTCTGCCAGACTAGTCTTGTAAATGTTAATTACAGCAGCCTGGTTTCTAATGGAGCAGGGCACTGACAGCAGAGAATCCACGCTCATCAATCCACCGTGCCCATGTCAAAGCGGGGATTCTGAACACGTTTCCATCAGTTTTACACCACAAGCTGCTAGGAAGAACTTCCAACCCAGCTATTTGGGGAGACAAAAGAAGGGGAGATTGTTTATTTCTGCTTTCCCACATTAATTACACCAAGTCAGACCCGTCTATTTCTTCCTAGACTTTCATGCAAACACCGTGCTTTGAAAAGACAGAATGTCAGCATCTACAATAGCAAATTAACGCCTTGGTCTTGAATGGCTCATCATGGTTATAATGATACTCATAATGCAGGTCTAAAGTGAACTGGTCAGCACCTGCACTTACTCTCCACATTGGAACTCAGTTGCTTGATAAATTTCCCTTCGATCACAGGCTTGGGTTTGGCTGACAGCTTCATAAGAAAATTAAAGCCAGGTGCAACTTGGTGGAACAGGATCTTAAATTACAGTAGATGCTGCAGTGTTATTATTAGCTTTTTATCACCTCTGGTAGCAAAAGCTGAAATTACTTTTACATATTCAAAGGAAGAAGCTCTGAAACAAAACAATGCTGTCGCCGTAAAACGTACCAACAATTTCCAAATAATCCATTATCCTGACATTAAGACCAGCACTAATTATTTCCAGTTACAGCTGCAGCAAAGCAATGGAAACGGGGAATGTGAGAACTCCTGAGGTGTGATAATTCGTGATCCAATTCTCCACATTCTGGAGTCTGTTTCTGTCTACTATATGATACCAGTCAGTAAAAAGCGAGTGTAACACATCTCTTCTGGAGTCAGCAGAAGGAAATACTGAGCTCTGCAGTCTCCCATGTATACACCTGTTCTACCCTTTTCTTTTTCAGCCTGGGAATAGGGTGTCCATGGAAGCCTTCTCCCCACACACCTTCTTACAGAAACTTGGCGTTAGCAGGGGGAAAAAAAAAAAGTTCAATCACAAAATGGAAGAACTACCAACTGCTTAGGGCACTCTCCCCACTTAACTCCTGAGTGGCATTAGCTTCAGGCCTCTCCAGCAGACCTGGGGGACAAGATTGTGGGGGTAAACTGATGTGTTCTGAAGGTCTTTCCATTTCTCTTTTTAAGGAGTGAGTGAAGTTGGCCTTGGGGGGAGAGTCATAAATTAGAACAAGGATTACCTATGTCCAGATTGTAATTCTGCATTAAACTTCTGTGTGATCTGTGGCAGATCTCCTCTCCTGTAGACCGATGTGAGAACTACTTTATTTCCTGCACATTTTGTGCATTTTGGATGCAAATTCTTCATCCTAAGAAGAACCACACCCACTCTCTTCAAGAAATAACATTGGCTGGATCTTTCAGAACTAAAATCAAGTGCAACAAAGGAAATAAAAGCAATAAAAGCAGGAACAACTACGAAACAATTTGAGACGTCAGGTACCTAGAAATCAAACTTACGTGAAAAAAACACAACTCCTTCCCTCATTCCCAAACAATCTTTATACACACTTGAATGCAATATATACATTTATAGAGAGAGCAGGACATGCTCTAAGGAAACCTGTCACTGTGTGTGTTTGTCTTCTGAAGTACAGCTGCCACAGCAAACGCTGCATGATTTTCAGGAGCCACAATAAAACTGCATTAGTTCTGAGGGCTAAAAAGTAAACCTGCACATATAACTGCCTCAGCTCCTGCCACGGTAAATGTCAACATGCAACAATTCATCTTTTCCTTGGGAAGAAATAACCTAACAAACCTTGTGTGATTCAGCAGTACTTCCATTAATCAATCAGTCATTTGCAAGAAGGGGTTTTGTAATTTTGTTTACACTAATACAGGACTTATTCAAATGCAGACAAGCCGAAAGTATAAGCTTAAAACATGCCAAACATCTTTTACATTTCCTGGAAACATCTGTTTTTAGTCTAGTCCTAGGCACATGTTTGTGGTCGCAATGTTTAAGCTTGTTTAGCTTGCCAGATACCTCGAACATAGTGCAGCACAGCTGACATGATATCCTGAAACACAGCATGCAAGTATCTGTAAAACATGATGTTCCCAGTAAATCTGCTGAACATTCATTGTAACTTTCTTGTAATGAAAGAAACAACCGAAAAGCTCTGTGACTGCCTTCTGCCATCACTGTATGCTGCAATTAATTAGTTAAGTTTAGAAATTCTGTACATGCCTCACTAGTAATATCACGGAGACTGAGAGCGATCCTGATACCGCGTGCCTCACATGCTCAAAACTCCTATTAAACTTAATGGGAGTTTGGGGGGATGTGAGGAATGCAGGACTGACCTTTACGGTTAAAGATGAATGTGTGCTCTAGACTTCAAAGATTAGGTGCCCCTGCCAGTCTGGAGTGTGCAAATGATCAGCACGCCAAGTGCTGAAGGCATCTGCTAAATATCACGCCACAGCTCAAAGCTGTAATTAAGAAAAATATAAACTGGCTCGAGGAAGAAAAATATTAGTAATAATTGAAAATGCTTTGGCTGTTCCTTTTGTCCTGGTGATCTCATTAGTTTTCGTTACAGAAACAGTTCTCACACTGGCTGACGTGGGGCGGGCTTTGTTTGTGCTCTCTAACTCACATCTTCCCCAGTTAAAATTTCATTGCTCAATACAAAGGTCAAATCGAAGGCTTAATTAAATTGTATATGGGGAAACTATAAACTTATTTTGGAAGGGAGCACAAAAATATCTGAAGCCATCCCAACTTCTCTCCCCCAGACACTCCTTAATTTCTTGAGAAGAAAAGGAGCATGTGTTGTTGGTGCTCTTTTCCCTGAGGGGAAGCTGCACCTTCTCTTGCTTGAAAATTTACATATTACAAGTATCCAGCCTTTTCATGAACTGCTAATTGTACTTGCAATTGACATTCGTAATGAGGATTTTAATTTAGCTCTGCAGCTCTAAATAGACAAAGTTCTATTTTGTAAAAGGCCTGGATAGGATGTTACAGTAGCAGCAATGTCAGTTCAACTTACAGCCAGGATGTGCACTTCATCTGCTTAACTTGAAACAGGGCTTCTACCACAAAAATAAGTACTATTACCCATCTGCTTCAAGTTGGGCACACGTCTCTCAGCTCTCAAGCCTAAAACTGAAAAGCAGTACTGAAAACCTCCCAGTATTATCCAAGAAGCAGGTAGAGTTTCTTCATGCCACAGGAAGACCTGATAAAGCTCAAGAGTAAGGTCAGGTCTGAGTAAGCTACAACCTGTGCACTGGCAGCACCAATCTCCAGGGAAGTTCAGGCTTCCATGTGCCAGGCTAGCTGCCCAAACTGGGTGTTTATGCACCACTGAGATTCTCAGAGCTCCTCCCATTCAGCTGTTGCCCAGCCCTAGGGGCGTAACGATTCCTTAGATCCTTCAGCTTCCATCTCCGAAAGCCCTACAACTGATTGTTTCTGCAGCTCACTGCACACACAAGCCCTGGGGCGTGTGCTGGAGGTGGAAGATGGCCTGCAGGTCTGCTCTTCTTGGTCAGATCATGCCAGCACAGGCTTGTGGGATCACACCAAACAGTAAGGGAGCAGAGAGGCATCTGCCAGCTGGGGCAGCAGTTAAATCGTGCACCAATGAGAGATGACATCTAGGCTCAGATCCCTCCTGCAGGTGATTTTGAAGGGGTGCTTGAACCCAGGTCTCTTGTGCCCTATCCATCAGAGAAGGTACACAGGGACAGGTATCTCTCAGACTGAAGCAGGCTCTGCTCTAACTACCTGGATTTACCCTGGCAGCAAACTGGCCCAAAATACACCAGAAAGAATGACTCAAATTAAGTAACAGAGTGCCAGGTAAAAGAGAAGAGACAATAGAAACTGCACTGTGCCACTGCATGAGGTCTCTTTATGCCTCCCCAAGGAGATGGCAACAAGGGCAGGAAGACGGACTGCTCACTGCTTAGGAAGTCACCCTCTCACATTTTATCATAAGCAGATGTCATATCTGTAAGGAGTGAGAAGGAGAAAATCAACCCCAGCAGAGCTGCCCTCCCACCTCAGAGCTGTTTCTCAGGGCAGAGCCCTTGCAGCTCAGCTGCCTCTGAAGGAAGGCAGGGGGCATTCAACACATGCACTGTGGGCAGCTCCAGCAAATCCCTGAGCAGAATAACCACAACCACAGCATCAACCTCCAGCATGGCAGGCACAGAAAAATAATCACAAGCATCTCTGAAAGATGTGTGAAATGTTCTTTTCACCCTGCAACAATGTGGCTCTCATCCCTCCTCATTCTTTAAAAGCCAGGCACATTCTTCTAGTTATTCCCCTTGCTCCCTAAGAATCTTATGCTGGAAGATTCTTAAGTCACCAGATTCCAGTGGCAACAGTGAGCATTTAAAACATTCCCTGTATTTCTGTTATATCTTGAGCAGAGACAGAACCTTATACTAAACATTTCATAAAGAGATTCTAATAGCATAGAATAATAACTATAATAGTTATAGAAGAAACATTGAAATCACTTAAATCTACATGTCACCTAATTTCTTTTAGCCTAGATGACAAAAAAGGATTAGTTATAATGCTAAAGGATAGTTCTGGTCCTTAGATCAATCAGTAGGAAACATTTGTTTGTTGAATCTTTGCAGTATTCCAGTTTAGTCAGAACCGAAATCAAAAGAATCTGTGGCAAGATATTATCCTGGATTAATCATTTTAGACTGAATATCAAGAGCAGCAGAGGAAAACAGCACAGCATTAGGTTGCTTCAGCTCTGGTAGGGGAAGTTTAAATTAGTCTTTTCTGCTGCTCTAGTTTGGCAACTCTTCAGCACATCCGCTATCTCCCACTGCTGGTTTATCCGGCCGGCCAGAACCCAGCTCTATCACAGCTGACAGCTATTGACAGAGAGGATGATTAGAGCCATCACTCTGCCGAGTATCTGCAGCAAGAGGAACATGTCTCATGCGAAAATACCAAACGGCTTAAAAGCATTATCTTATTAGTAGCATGCAGTGAAACTGATGAACCCTTATCACATTCAGCAGGATGACGAATACCAAATCAACACAAATGGAAAAGAGATGTACAACCAGAAGTAAAAAATATAAACTTTTCTAATAAAACATCTTACAAAACGAAGCACCAGCCATTAGCATACGCATGAGGCTACATCCCATCAGCGTTCAGGCTACGGAGCAAATTAAAGGAAGGAAATTGCTGTTTGGAGCTGGCAATGATTCCATTCCCCAGTTCTGTTTTGGGAGGGTATAAACTGCTCCCTTCAGTTTTCATGCAGTCACCTACATCAAAAGCACCAGAGTGAATTTAGCTGGTCTACTAATATTACAGACTGAGGGCTACAAATGTTCCCCCTTTCACAGGGTAACTCAACTTGACATCGGCCAGGGTTCTCCCACTTAGCCACGACGGAAAAATACTTCTGCCATTCGCCACACACGGGATAAAAACCCCTTGAGGTATTAACTTCACCACGAGAATGCTAAAAACACCATTTGAGAGTGATGAATCCTGCACTAGGACTCAAAGGTCTGCAGCTCTGAACTGGCTTCTCTCTGAAGGACTGATGTGCTAAGCTTGACTGCCCAGGTGACACCAGTGACAAAGCCCAAGGCCCTTCTACAGGCACCTGCAGCACAGATCCAACAGAGGTTGCTGAGGGGCTGAGCGGTGGTAAGAAATGTATTTAAGAAGGAGAAAGCTGGAGAGCATGAAAGCAGCAGTGCTGAAAGCGAGTGGAGAGCAATGGGGGATTCCAGATCAGGGAAATGAATGGACTGGAATGACCATGAAGGACCATCTCTGCTGTTCCTTCACAGAACTGGAATGAACATACACAGAGCACTTCTTAGGTGACTGAGCACGCAGCTTGATTTCCATGTGTTTACAGCCAGCCAAAGAAGCTTTGACAAGCATTCAGTCCGCTCTGTGATTTATCAGTTATTGCCATTTCTTTCTGTCACAAGGGCTCCAATAATGGGAAAAAGCCCACTGGAAGTTCAGGAGAGCTGACACCATGTGCTGCGATGGATCTGTTGACACTGCTGCAGTCTATTATGCAAATATACATCAGTGGTCTTTGTAAAACATAAATTATGTAAATACCCATTTAGAGACTCTTCAAAATGCAGATTACTTGCCTGATGTTTGGAGACAATTAAGACCTCAGATGTGAACCTGTGCTCAGGGACTGCCTGTGGATATTTAGGCCTAGCAAACCTTACTTTGCATGCAGGTTCTACCTTGGTATGACGAACTTTTGCAGTACAAGTCAGCTGTGTCATAATCTACTTAAGCCACGTATCACTGACACCATAGGTTATAAGAGATGCTTCAATTTACTATTACAGCAGTGCTTCAAAAGATCCCATATGGAATTCAGGTGTGCACTTTTCATTCGGGATTACAAGGGGTTTTTCTTTTTAATTACAACTTTGCATATTAATTAACACCTGCCAAACATCCACATGTCTGCGTGAAGCCACATGGCTCCTCCTTCTGTGGGGGTCCTGGTTGTCCATCCCTGCAATCCTGTTCCTGGCCCTGGGTGAAAGCTGAGTCAAAGCCAAAACATAACCAGCACAGACAAACAGGACTTTGGGCTTGACCATGAGCCTGACACAGTAGGTATAGGCTGATTCCTCGGGGCTCCCACTCAGGAATTAGGTCAAAGAGTGTCATGGTTTAATCCCAGTTGGTAACTAAAGTATCACACAGATACTGCTGCACCCCCCTCCCCACCCCGTCCCCCGGCCCTGCCTCTGTGGGGAGGAGAATCAGGGAAAAGAAGTAAATCTCATAGCTGGAGAGAGGAACAGTTCAATGACTGAAACAAAATAAAATACACCAAGAATAACAGTTGTAATGAAAAGGAGAGAGGAGTAAACCCCAAGAGGAAGCAGTGATGCACAACACAGTTGCTCCCCACCTACTGGTCGATGCCCAGCCTGTCCCTGAGCAGTGACTGGCACCTCGTGGTAACTCCCCCCAGTTTATATACTGGGCTTGGGTTCTATGGGATGGAATATCCCTCTAGCCAGTTCAGGTGTTCCATCCATGCTCCCCCTCAGCTCCTTGTGCATTTCATCACTGGCAGAGCATGGGAAACTGAGAAGTCCTTGACTCAGGGTAAGCTCTGCTTAACGACAACTAAAACAACAGTGTTATCAACATTATTCTCATACTAAATTCAAACCACAGCACTTTACCAGCTATTAGGAAGAAAATTAACTCTATCCCAGTTGAAAACAGGACAAGCAGTCAGATTACTTCTTTACTTTTTTTTTTTTTTAGAGTATCTTGGATTGGTCTCAAAAGAATCTAGGCCAAGTAATATATCCTCTGCTGGAAAAGAAAACATCATAGACTATCTACCTGGGTAAGGAATTTGGAGAAACTAGGTTTTCAGGAGTAGTAAACTCAACATCTGTTGGACTTCATTAAATTCTTGATTAACTTGAGTTGAGATGGGTAAAATTAACCTTTATATCTCAACAGTGTTCTTCCTGCTTGAAGCAGCTGAATCAAAGCAGTTTACCAAGGGCACCTTTCTACTTTGTAACTTCAAAGAACATTTATTTAGAGATAGCATGTGAGGATCACATAATTGGAGCCAGCTGATGGAGAAAGCGCTGCATACTGAGCTAGCCAGGGAAAAATACCTAATTTAAGGATAGATTAGAGATCTGAAGCAAAGTTCATGAAGACTGCTGAGTTACAAAACAGAGATAACAGCTGCCCAGACTGGCAGAGACTGCGCACGGTGAATGGAAGAGTCTTTCTAATCACTGCTGGGGAGTAGTATTCTCTGAGCCATGAACCATAAAAACCCAAGGAGCTCAGAAGACAATTTGCAGCCATTCAGTTTTCTTTACTGGCCTGTGTAGGCTCTTCAGGACATGGATAGTAATTCTGGTGACCCTACAGTAGCCAAGGTTATGATCTTGACTGGGGCATTCATGCACTGCTGTCAAATCAATAATGGGAAGATATAAACTTTGATAATTAGAGGACAGCAAAGAACAACACGGGACATTTTTTATTCAATTAAACCCCAACATTTACTGGTATCTAGAACAGTTACTAAGCTACTAGCCACTTACAAGGTTGCAATCGAACCTTAAACTAAAACCCCCACAGATTTATAGCCCTCTATTTACAAATTTAGACTACAACTATTCAAAGTAATTAGAAGAAATAGAACTAATCATTTCACTCAATCTTCTCCACCTGACATGTGCTGGGATACGCACTAAACAGCCTCCCGCTCTCACTGACCTGGAGCACTCAAGCAATACAGGCTACTGACATCTCCAAAGCTGAAAGCAAGTCAAGACAGGCTGTTGTAACAGGAAACAGAGCCACTCCTGTGATATGTCACCCAGCCACAAGAACCCCTAAGTTCTGACATGGCAGAGAGATTGTGAGATGAGATTGAGATGAGACTCAGAGCGTTTATTTTCTAGCTATGGCTTGGGAGAAAAGGCAGGAGAAGATACAATCTCATATCTGTTTTCCTGCAACAAATTGTTGCACCTCACTGAATATCAAAAGGCAGTTTAGTTCTGCCACATAGTACAAGAAAAAAAAATTCCTGTGGAGTGACAGTGGTCACATAAGTCTCTGCAACTCTAATGAAGAAAAACATAGTTTTCCTGTAAAATACCAATCCTTGTTTGTGTAAGGATTATTGTAGTATTGTCCTTTAAGAGAAAAAAATTCCTTGTACAGGGGCTGATGCACAGTCTCTTCCCCCACCCCAAATTTCCACCAGTTTCTGTTAAAAAACTAGAAGCAAACTGCTTGACTTATGACTTACACCGAGGTGAGTTTGAAACTGGCAGAAACACCTGAGGTTTGATCTGGACTTTACCAGCACTAACCAGTTGCACAGTGATAGGTTTTTGATGATAGGTTTTGCTTAAAACTGACACCTGTCAGAAAGAAATAATTTTACCAAACCATCTCCAACTCGTGTGGCAGAGCATGGGCAGGCAGCAGAAGATGTGGCCACACACGACTCAGCCAGGTGTCCTCTCTTTAGCCAGACAGGGAAAGGAGAGGCACAGGATGGTGTGGGATGGGGCACATGGTGACAACCAAGAGAACAAAACCTCCTCTTGCACTGAAAGGGGCAGAGATGTGAAGGGCCAAAATAAGAGCTCTTCATCCGTGAAAGAGAAACAAGGAAAAACATGTACCCACTGATAAATGATGCAGGGTGACAGAGGACACTGCAAAGACTGAGGTATTGAACGCCTTCTCTGCCTTGGCTTTGCTAAGGTAGATTGCTCAGGTTCCTGTGGCTGAGTTTGGAGAGTGAAGATTACCATGAAGTTTGGGGCTGTGTGTTGGCACTCGGATGAGGACCACTATCAGGGCTACACGGGCAGCTGCCTATGGGAAGCTGGAAAAACTCTTTCAGTAAAGGTATTAAAAACCAGACTAGGCCCACTGGAATGGGTTTGGCAGAGCTGACTCAGGCTTGGTACACTAATCCGCACTAGAGAAGCTTCTTCATCACTCTTTCCAATCTTCTGATGATCTACCCATTTTGATGACTCTACTCCACGTGAAAAGCAAACAAAAATGAAGTATTCAATCAGTTTGTGACTCAATTTGTAACTATCTATAAAAACCGAGGGTGAACATCTTGTAAAAGGAATATACACTGGCATGAAGTGCTATCGATAGGCATTAAAGCTGCAAATGGCAAGGTGTTGGCAAAGTGAGAGGAATTGCTGCAGAAAGTAAAAAGCCAATCTGTACGATGAACAGAGTGTACATAAAGTACAGCAAATTACCAGACACACAGACATGAGAGTACAGAGCCATGGGAGCTGATTAAGAAGTCCTTGTGAAGAAATCTTGAAGGCTGGCCAGTTCCTCCTAATTCCCTGGCACCCATTCCAGCCGCTCAGCTCGTGAAAAGAGCACTGTCTGTCATGTGAGCGTACACGTAGTCAAGTATTACAGGGAGATGATGGATGTGCAATGCCGTGGCAAACGGCTGCTTGGAACTGCCATCCCCCTCGCAGAACAATTCTGTTTTTCAAAGCCTCGGTACTCTTGGATAAAGGCCAAGGAGGGAGACTTGAAAGGCCCAGCTCCCGAACTCCTCAGTGAGGAATAAGCCGGGCGCGTGGCTGGATGTACCATGCGTCACTGGCACCTCGAGTGGGTGACATCTGCAGGCTCTGCTGCTGAGGTTTTACTTGCATTTGTAACTTGAGAGGGAGGTGATAGCCGTAAGACCTCAGAAGCCCAAGAGCTACCGATTTTCCTTAAAGCCAGGAGCCTGATGTTTTATTTATTTTTCGCTTCCTAGCAATCCTAGAAATCTTTTTCCGATTTCTTTCTAATTAAATGCAATGAAGCCTTGCTCTCTAACCTGCTAAGTAGAAAAAAAATAAATTGCTCTCTGAACAAGTCATAGAATTGTTTAGGATGGAAAAGACCTTTAACATCATGAAGTCCAACTGCTAACCCAGCACTTCCAAGTCTACCAGTAAACCATGTCCCTAAGCTCCGCGACAGGAGCTTGGACTAGATGACCTTTAAAAAGGTCCCTTCCAACACTAAGTATTCTACAATTCTATGAAAATATGGATCATTTGAGGTTTGTTTCCAACATCGTTAATAATGGTTTGTGCCAGGGAAAAATGAATTGTAACTGGACTGAATTTGTTATATCAAAGTTCAACTTGGCTCAAAGGGACTGATTAGGCTTAGGGTTTGTATTGGAAGACTATTCTCTGCTTCACCTCGTATCCAGGAAAACTTCAGGACAGTAGAATTAGAAACACGACTAAAAGTCTGATTTACATGCCCATTTGAAAATTATCAGTGCTTTAATTCCTCCCTTTTATGAGACAGTCTGCTTTAAGTGAAAGCTGAGTAGGCAGAGGTAGCCTGGTAAAAAATTCATTATCGCCCTTCTGCTTACCTATTGAAAAGGAAAAGACCCTCCCCAAATTACAAACATGACTGCTTTAATTAAGGATTCTGGGTGCTGCAGCAATGAAAATAACAAAGCACGCGTGAGATTTTGGTTGCTGAGCTTTCAACTTACTTCATGGTTCTAGAGTGAAAACAATAGGAAATAGGCAATTGCAAACATCAGCCAAATGCTTTTCCAAGGGTGTGCCTAAGTAATTTGTCTTGTTTTCAGGCAAACCGAGTATCTGCAGTTCCCACTAAAATCAAGACCTTGAAATGCATCTCCAAGAAAATCCAACTGCAGTGCTGTAACAGGACCAGGGAGCACAGGTTATCAGTTCTTGCTCCTGTTCCTCACCAAAGCAATGGAGCAGCTACACCACACCTACGTAGTCTCCCACTGCATTTCCTAACAGGGCACTCCACAGAGTGTCAGCACTCAGCCACAGATGTGCGTGGCAGCGGTTTTGCTTGTGTGTGGAGACTGTGAAACAGTGTGAGGATGGCACCAGGATGGGAGGAAAAGGTACAGCTGCTTTCTGCCCCTTCCCAGTATGACCTGAATTTTGGGCTAAACCAGCATGGCACGAGTTTATTTTTCTTTTATAAACTGCCTGACTCTTGACAATGAAAGCACACTGCATATGCAGCCTGGGGGCCCTCTTCCACTTCTCTGCACCCCTACTGCAGTTACATCTGCCAAGCTGATGTGAAGCCCTGTTCACCGCTGTGTGTACAGCAGAACTGGGTCTGCTCTTGCACAGCTCTGCTTTGAGGTCAAGGCACTGGTAAAGCAGCTCTGCATAAGTCTGCCCCCACTTCCAACCATTAAAAGCCTCTCTTTGGTTTGGACAGCAAGGTACAGAGGGAAAACACCCCCTGAACACTGTGTAATGCCCCCAGCTCAGCACTCTGATGCTCTGCAGTGCCAGCACAACAACAGACCCCCCAAAGGAGCAGGGAGACAGAAAGCCAGCAGACACACAAACATTTACAGGTATAAAACACTTCTGACTCAGGTGGTTTTGTGCCCTTATACAGCCTTTAACCCCACAGAATTAACCCCCTGTTTTCTCAATAGCTCTGAAGCTGCGCTGGTAGTGTATTAGGTGACTTCTGAAAGAGCTGCCTGTAAAATGTGACAGACAAATGAATGCACCAAAGCCCAAAGAAACCCCAGCCTCACTCCCAGAAACACCATATCCTTTACATCCTGGAATTCTTTAGCGGTTAAAGTCAGACTTCAGCTGAATTTCCACTGTTTAGGTAAAATTTATGATAGAGCAGCCAAATAATTTATATTCTTATTTGGAATGAGCTTTATAAATTCTGTTTTACTACAGATGCCAGCCTCTATAACATGTTCTATCATTTGCCAGTGAAAGCTTTTCTTTAGAGTTAAGACATTCAGATGAATCACGTTTTCTTTGCATCTTTTTTAAATGAAAGGTTTCCTTGTCTCTGTAATTCCCACTCCCCATCCTCCAGTTTCTGTTCCTCTCACTGTACAGAGACAGACTGTGATATTTATTCCCTTACTTAACAATGAATAGTACAACATATCAGTGAAAGCCTTTCTGAAATCAATGAGACTTTTTATGGAGTGTGGTACTACTCATTGTGAGCAGGAGTGTTTCAGTTCGGCCTGAAGAAAGATCCAAGATGACATAAGCTGAAATGAATACAGTTACTCACCCCTACAAAACACATGCTAAAGAGACCTGGGCAAATGCAAAACCATTTCAGTAGCTGCCAAGTGTTTTTACCCCCTAAAGCAGGTAACAAGGGACCCTGGCAGTTCTTAAATCAAAGCATTACTGTCTTAACACTAATTCCAGAAAAATCAATGGAAGGAGTAACTTTCTTAATTCCTAAAAGTCTTTTGTTCCATAGTCTTAACACATACTACAAACAATAAATCTGGCAGCATTCCTAGGTAGTATCCTTCCCATTTTTAAGATGAGATAAAGACATGAAAAAACCAAAGTGATCCAGGTGGTGGTCACAGGAGAAACCTGAAATTGTCCTCAGAGTCAGCACAACACTTCCATCCTTCAGTCCAGAAACTGATTCAGCCAGATGTCGTTTCATTCCAAGTCTGGACATTTACTAAAAGGTAACTTGCTGTATGTCCAAATAAAAAAAAAACAAACCACAAACCTGCAGGTAATGATAAGCTGGCTTTCAAGCATGTAGCTCATGATTCTTAGTCCACAATATCTGATGAGGGATTGTCCTTGTTCTGTTTGTACAGCCTGATCTAACACTGGGGCCCTTGGAATAGTGAAAATTAGGAATATTTGGAAGAGGAAAAAATAAACAGTAATAATCAGATGTGCTGACAGAAGTACACAACAGCTTCCGCTCGTGAGGTGCAGTAAAGTACAAGTTGGAAGCATGAAAGGCAGTGTTACAGTGGAGAAAGCTGTCAGCAAACACACATGGAACAGTGCAAGATGAAATAGCCTTCCCCAAATTATGCAGCCTCCTAGAAGTTTCACATGGGATGTGATACAGGTTACAGTGAAGGACTGATAAGGTAGGGGGTGTGTGTCTGTGTTTTCCTACAGTGGAAACAAACAGTACCAGGTTTCTGAAGCACAATTTGACAGATGTGCTACAAAAATCTATTTAATTCAGACATTCTCAGCCCCTATGAGAAGTTACAAAGCCACCCAACCTGCCTCTAAAAAAATAAAGTTACCCAATGACAACAAATGCCTCAGCATCTGGAGGTTATCACGTGGCACACACACCAAACCTTGCCTGCAAAGGCTGAGACAGGCAGTAGTTGGCTTTTTTGTCCACCTGCTACATTGCTAGACTATTATCCTTCAAATACATGGAACAATTATATAGAGACAACTTCATGCTTGCCCATGAAGTGCAGGGTGGGCTACACTTGGCTGTAAATATCACTATGAAATGGAAACAACATCCCTAACTGATTATCACATGTCAATGATTCTGGACTAGGTTTGGGAGAGACAAGAGAACTGAGAGATTTGGACCTGACAATCTTCAAAGAGTTTTGTGTTCTTCACAGCTGGAATATTCTCATCTGCTCTCACACACCTAAAGCAGCCAGAAGCACAGCTGAACCTTCAGCTATGACACTCGGGTCAGAATTGATCTGGATAAAAGGGAGAACTAAAGATGACAGATGACGTGCTCATGCTCAGAGCTGAAGGGTTGCTTCCACTGCAGCAACACCAGGATAGTGACAGCGCTGATGTTTCGAAGCCAGAATAGGCAGAAAGAGCTTCTGCCATTGCCATGTGTGGTACAGACCCAGCTCAGCTGCCAACCTTTGGCTTTGCTTCTCTCCCAGTCTCTTCATATCTCAGCTGTTTCACTTTTTGCCTGCATGAAATCACATATACTTTCCAAGAGAGATGCTGAGGGCATAAAACACTCACTCCAAGTTTCTGGAAGGAAAATGGAGATTCTTTCCTCAGGTATCTCTAAGCAATTTGCCTTTTCTCTGACATTTCTGGCTTTCTGCACATCTTGACTGCTTCAAGGGCTATTTTTCCTGTTTGCTCTAAACACTTTGGGTGCTAAGGGAGCAGCACAAGTTCTCCAACAGAGAGGATACAGCCTGACACCAGGTCACCGTAACACCTAAGCAGTAACTGAGCCCAGCCTTGGTCAGGCATTGTAAACCTGTGTAGGGAGCTCTGCTGGAGTGCAGGGTCCTGGCACAAAGGGATATTCATGAACTACTGGCATGTAAAACTTCTGCACATACCTTGCATTCAAAACAGGAGAGAACATATGGCCTGACTCTGATTAACGCACAAAAATGTTTTAACTGCCACGTGTTTTAAAAGACAAAAGGTGGGTAAGATTTAGAGGGAAGCTGTGTAACCTCAAACCTCTCATCCATATCCCCATTCCGTGGAAGTGAATGGAATGGGCTTCCCCATCTACACACACTACAGGAGGGACTGCCATCCTGTGCAGCCACAGGCTCTTTCTGCCAGTAATCAGCCAGTGGAAGTGAAGGAATTCATTTGTACTTGTAGAAATGCAGCATTAAGAAGTGCAGTAGCATGCAGAGCAGTAATTTCAATTTTACTTGTTTATGTACCTCTTGTAAAAATAATCATTTATGGTCATTATAAACCTGTTCTAATGTAAATCAAATTAACAAATCAGTGTATTGCTGCTGTCTGCTTTGCTCTAGTTTATTTGGCAGCTGGGTTTGTTAGCACTGTTAAAACCAAGGTAATCAGTCACCCCACTACTGGCATTAGAAAGAGGTGGGTGCCACACTGAGGTTGAATACTTAGAGTGGCTGCTCATCCCTCTCTGTGCAAGAGGCAAAAAGGGAGGCAGTTTGTGGTTGGTTGTACACTCAGATACAAGAAACTGTGAGGAGGGTGCTGGTGGGAGGGCAAGGCTTTGCTGCCTAGCCTCCCTCCCCTCCTGCCAAGGGCTTGCCCAGAGTGCACTCAGTCCCCTCAGGCCACATCTGATAAAGCGCCCTCGAGACCCTCATGTGGCAGATAAACAGCAAATACACCTCAGAGCAAGCACTGCTTGGGCTGCATCACAACAGGGAGGAGGATTTCGATGGTTGCACCCTGTGCAGAATGGTTAAGTGATTCTTTTCACTCCAAAAGCAAAGGAATCACAGAACTTGACATGGTACCCAAACCCATCCCTTGATAATCTTCTGCTTATTTCGTCCTAGGTGATTCCATTTGGTGACAAAGCAGCCAACCAAAGAGAGGAGAAAAGAATGGGAAGCAATGCCTAAATCAAAGAAGAGGCTTGATGGAAAAATCTTTCCCTAGATATTTCTGGCATCTCAAAATATGAATTACTTATTTATACTGGAGAGCTGCCTGGAACAATCTGGGGAGAAGTAAGGGCCTGTGACTTGCTCCAAATTAAAGACATTGTTGAGAGGAAAGCTGAGGGCACTTTTTGCTCATACCCAGCTACTTCTCTATGCAGTCTGATAGGTATCACATTGTGTTATGCTTGAGCACAAAGGAGAGCACAGAGGAGCCTGGTCCTTTAACAGAATCTCAAAAATAAAAGATTTGAAAGGAGTTCCCCCTCCTCCCACCCCTTGAAATAGTCACTACATCAGCCCAAAAGAGTCTCTGTGGGGAAATAAACCTTCAGAATCCTCCAGTAAAAAAGCTCCAATACAGTTAATTCTTCTTGAAATATACCCTGGGGTGCCAAGTAGAAAAGAAACAGGGACAATGGGAGAAGAATTGCAAATACCAAAATACCCCTGACAAGAGCCCTGGGCTATGCCCAGCACGGCGGTTCGTCCCACAGACAAACATGGGTGGATTTCAGTTTCCTGTGGGAACGTGCCACCAGGCATAAAATCCTCAAACCAACCATATTTTAAACCTCCACTCTTATTTATCTCCATACAGTTTGCATCGTGGTCCAGCTCAGGAACGAACACACTTGTAAAAGCAGACAGAGCACCTCTCAGTTCCATCGCCTCTAAGGAAAGACAAGATCCTGCAGTCCTCTGTATTCCCTGGGCAACATTTGCACCGTGGCATTACCTGCTCAGCATCTAGTTCAAAATGGATACAGACAGGTATTTGCTCTCATAATTACCATTTGATAGCAGGGATTATATTTTGTCCTGAATCTGTCATCTCCCTCTAGAGCAAACTTGGCTGGATGACGTGCGCTCATTAGAAGTGAACTGATCAGTAGTTTGACTTCACATCAATGGTTTCCTTCCTGGTAGTTCATACATCCCTTTCCATTTGATAGGACACGATAACTCACTTGGGCATTTGAAATGGCAATGTCCCCAGAGCTCAGGGACTAGTGGGATGTGATCAGTAACTGCTGCAGCAGAACAGAACGTGCACATCGCTGACTGCTGGTGAGGGGAACGCTGCTCGCTTGACCCCCAGGAGGGAACTGGCACCCTGGAGAATTCCACACACCACAGCAGCACTGCAAGCTGAGGGTGAACCAGGTAAGGCTGCCAAGCCCCACTGCTCCCTTCCTTCCTTGTTACTATTAGTGTTGTGATTTAACTGTAATTACCCCTGAAGGGGAGCACTCTGGTCTTACTCTCCCTAGTCTTTGAGCCCAGAGGTGGTAGGAAAAGAAGTCCTGTAAACTGGGACAGCATCATCTCTGGGTGATGCCTTCCTCAGTGTCTGGGAAGCCCAGAAAAGCCAGGCTGTGAAGGATCTCCTAATGGATTTTGCATGATAGGCCTGCAAAAGTCACAGCTGTGATAGAAGGAAGCTGTCACCCAGCATGGACATGTCATCAAGGCCACACAACACAAGGAAAAGGACTGCTAACCTACTGTCCCTAGAAATAGCTCTGGTCCCTCAAACACTTCCCTAGGAAATCAGACTTCAAAGCAAAGCATCTCCCCAAAGGAAATTACATCCTTAACAGGCATCTCTTCCTGCCAATAAGAAAGTCAGCCTTGCATATCACCAGAGCTATCTCACACTGAACACCAAACAACTGAAGGCACGTTGGAGGAACATTCCTCTCCAGGCCCTCTCAGGCAGGAGTGTATGGAGACAGGAGTTTTGGTGGCCTGGCTGGACCTCACTGCTGTGATCCAGTAACCAAATGTACAAAATGACTACGCAGCATCAGCAGAACGAAGTCCAAACTCTCCCAACCAATGTGGTGGACACTTAAGTGAGACCACAGGAGACACGGTGTGCCTCACCAGCATCTGACAGCAGCCCATGTTCATGTTGTGTGCATTATTGTGGGGAGCAAGTACAGCAGAGACTCTGGGAGCTCCAGAGTCACAGATACCATCTTGAAAATCTAATCTCCTCTGCATCCCATTTCCAGTTCTGTGGAAGGGCTTTACCTTCTCCACAGGGTGGCTGAGGGAATAAAATCACCATGTAAGTGATAGATACATGTGTGCTCCAGTGACAAGTCTACACAGTTCTGTAAGTGTGTCCTACATCCTTCTGCACAGGAAAGATTAATCCTGAGGAACTAACACTGAAAGGTTTCCACGAACAAATCTAAGCAGCGCTCCTTTTCCTCCTTAAAAGATAGAATAAGCACAGGAGAGATTCTTGGTATATGGTGATGACTGATCAGGGTCTTACTAAATCTCCCTTCAAATTTTTCATGTTAGCACTTGATCAAAGGGTTAGTTTTCTCTAATAAAAAGGGATAAATTATGTATCTCTGTTAAAGGTAATTCCGTACGTAGGGAGGTGTGATTCTTCAATGCTTGTGCCCAACTTGTGAGAGAAAAATCTCATTTTCCAGCAATATCATAAATTTCAAGGAAATCAGGCAAGTTTGGTACCTTAAAACTTCTGTTTTTTAAAAAATATAGTTAGTGTCAACAGGAAAACATCGTTGCAGTGTATTTACTATATGCAAGTAGACCTGTTAGCTGAGAAGCTTTATCTCTGGAATAATTACTTTCTAACTGAAAGCAAACATTCATCAATATACCAGGAAATCTCATGAATTTGATCCTTTGTTGAAAAAGACATCAAAGCGATGATAAACCTGAATAAATGAACTAAGGCAATAGAAAACTCTTCCAAAATTTATTTTTCAGAGATTTGCTACCATAGTGAAGAAAATAAACTAAGGGTCTCATCTGCACTAAAAATAAAAAATAATTCAAGCACATGTGGGAAACATTTCTCTACCAAAGTTGTCCAAGAGTTTGATTTTATCTAAGCCACATTACGGAAGGAAAGATACTTTAATTAAAATTCTTACTGCATTAAACACCTCAAGTCAATACTTACATCCTATTAACATCAAAGAGATACACTTCAACACGTTGCCAAATAGGAACAGTCTGGTCATTTTAGGACATATCTGCCACGAATCAGTTTCTATCAAGTCAACGGTAATCTCCCGACAGCTTGTCCTGGTATTGGAGAGCCATTCAGATACACAAGCAGGTCACCCAGCTGCACTGGTGGTGTTGGGGATGTCCCCATACACAGTCACAGTGAGCTACACAGGACCACCTTGCAACCCTGCTGTGCTCCTGTGAGGAGAAAGGGGCTCAGCACACAAGAGGCTGTTTCAGCCTAGAGTTATGAGGCTGGGAGTGAAAACAGGTGTTTCCATTTCCTGATGCAGATGGAACTTGGAAGATGCCTCTGTATGGAAGCTGAGGGAAGGATCCAAGAGATCCAGTCTAAGAAGGAAGGCACAGAGCAACTGAGCCTTAGCACCCAGATTTCCTTTACACAGCTGGTGTAACAACAGCAGAAAGGTGACCCTCATGGACAACCAGAGCACTGAACAGATTGTTCTGGGCTCAGATATCCACTTTTGAGTGCCAGAAGTACCTGTACAAGTAAAAAAGGAAAGTTTCACTGGACAGGGGTGTTTTACTTAAATCCAAGGAAATAAATGTCTCAGATATGTTTACTTTTGTTTTGCTGATGACAAAGAACACCGACAGACACAAGCTCTTATGTCATCATCATCAAGAATTACAGAAAAAAATGGGGATGCATTAAGAAAGTTTAAATTTCACTGAAAGGGCAAAACAGTATTTCAGTCACAACTACTTGCGTGCACAAGACTAACTGCTACAAAGCAATAAAGAGCATTTAATTACACTCCTTACAAATGTTAGTGCCTGTGTTATAAGAGGAAAGGAAAAGAAGAATGGGACAGTTTTAAGCTGAATTACCTCTTATATGTTCCAAGCCAGTTTTAGTGGCTTCAGTGGAAAGACTCTTGCCACTTGGATTTGAATCAAAGATTTTAGGATTTTCTGGGATGTGAATATATACTTCCTAGGATTTCAGAACGCTTTTTTTTCACATAGCCAACCTTCCTCTCCCTTTTGACTTACAAAATGGTTGTTCTCTGTCCCTGTGAGCTTGGACACCGCTGTGTGCACACACGCCATGGGCTGGACATGACTGTGGGAGTAACAAAACCTCAGACCAGCACAGCACATTTGTCAAAGTGGCTGAACAGCACACCCCGTGTTCCTGAGCCTCCCACACATATTCCAGGATATATGGGGAACAAATAGTCCCCGGAGGCATCTGCCTCACGACCAGTAATACAAGCAGTGTCTTAGCACCTGCCAGGATTGGGCCCATAGATTTTTGAAGCCTGGCATGCCAACAGAACATCTCTAACACCTCACTCCTCACTGCTGCTCTCTCATGCTCTAGAAGGCAGTGGTTCAGAGTTCAGACACAAATCTGGCACAGACTCAGCAGCTGACTCAACAAGCTGCCTGGGGAAACAGGGCCCTTTTGCAAGCCCATGCTGGCAGTTTGAGGTGAAGGAACTGTACAGCTCAGACAGTGCAACTGTTGTTTACTTCTATCATCACAAACAGAGAAATGTAACTTTACTTGAAGAATCTGCTGAAAACATTCACCACAATGTTCATACTATTTACTGTAACTTAAAATGTGCTCTTTTCCCTTTAACAGCACTGCAATGTGAAGTGACTCTGACTCTGGAAGCTCTCAGGTAAGTATGAGTTCTCTCAAGTTCACAGCAATGTCCTCCAAAGGTCGACTTTGTGTGTCTTGCTCCAGCAAAATATTCGCAATAACAGTTAAGAAGATTAATCAATTTTTTTCTTGACGTTGGGATTCCTCATTGAGTGTATTTTCCCCATCATTTAGTCTTACAAAGATGACAGTGCTCTGATAAACAGACTGACTTTGTGTAATTCATCAGGAGTCTCAACAAACATCGTTTCAAACTTCTAATTCCTTCTTAACCCAAGTACTGCATTCAGACCAATAACTCCTGAATGATAGAAATCCAAGACCAGATTTTGCTTTGCTAAGGTCTAATAAAGTCTCCCTGTACAACATTTATATACAAATCCTAAACCAGACCAAAGTATGTGATTTGAATGGGTCTGAGGTCATGTTACTGTAGGTGCACAGCTCACAGTTTACATGATCTGCTGGCTGCCTTGTTTATCGAAATATGTGATGCTGGCTAATTTTGTTTTATATGTCTGAGCTGAGCTGGGGGGACGGTCATCTGGAGAAGCCAGCCTGGAGCTAGGGATGCAGTTCCAGTGGCAGTCAGTAAGTGGGAAGGGTCAGACTGAAAGCAGCAGACCTGCAGACACAGCCTACGACATGGGAACAGGGCAAAGGAGAACCGAGCAGAACTCAGATGTGGCACGTGGGTAAGGGCACAGGAAGCCCAAAACCCAGACAAAGGAGAGATGTGCTTTCCAAACTCATCTCCAGCAGCAGGAACCACGGCTGAGAGAACTCCAGTAAAGAAATCAGCAGCAGAAGAACGAGCTGAGAAAGAAAACCCTAGGAAAGCACGTGGAGCAGCACTGGGGTGAGAGGAAAAAGACCCAGAAGGCAAACAGAGGAGACAAAAGTGGAGGGAGGCAAAAAGATAAGGGGGGGTGAGAGCACTGCCAACAATTGGGCAACTGTTGCCAAAGAGGGGTGGCTGTGACAGAAACACTTCAGCCTTTTGATCCAGTGAACAACATTGAGAGACTCGCCTTATGCAGTCAGAGCTGGGCAGACACACAGGGCCTGATTCGGAACCTGCCCCTCGCCCTCGCTGGGAACAGCGCTGTAAGAAGGGGGCTTGTGGCTGGGCTGCATTCCACCACAGGGCCAAACTCACTCCCAAGACCTGACGCTCAGCATCTCGGAAACAAATGGTATCTGAAATGTCCAGGGGAAGGATTTTATTTATGATTTTATCACTGCTGCAAAAAGTCTGCTGCGGATTTGCTTGGGTACTCTCAAAAATCCCATCTGCTGCTAGAAAACTCCTCTGAAAATTTGGCTCCAACGCGGATTTGCATGCTTGCATTCTGGCCTCGACGTTTGAAAACGCTGACGAAGTTGCTCAGGATAACACTGGGAGAGCGGCTTTGCTTCAGTATTTCAGAGAATGTTGCCTTAATTCCACTAAGAACCTTTCGAGGCAGGATTTAAAAATCCCTGTATAATACATGTCGAGGAACTTTGTGCTGAGAACTTTTTCCAGAGTAACTCTGAATGGGACAGCCCAGTGCAAGGATACACCACACGCTGTCATTTCCCAGAGTACTATTAGGCTTTGTGCAAACTAGTCTGCTCCAATTAAATTCAAAATAAGAGGAAAAGATAAACTAAACAAAAATTACATCCTTATGCATTTGTCTGATTTGAAGCAGCAAATGGAATTTTGTTTCCTATAACAGAATTCACCTAAGATTCATTTTTAGACCACAGAACATATTGCAGAATTACATATCCAGAACTATAAAATTTTTGTATGCACATACAAATACACAAGTCCATGCACACATACACAGAAAGAAAATAATGTTTATCCTCAACAGCAGCAAGTTAACAGATCCCTAAAAGGTAGAAAACTTGTACTCAGCAAGTGGATACTCGGGGTTTGCTATTTAATATTTGTAAAGATTTGCTGCAGAATCCTTTTTTTCTTTCCAAAAAATCCTCATGCAAAGCACATTCAAGCCACCCATTTAAAGAGAAACTGTCTACTCGAGATAAGCTGCTCCTTACACATTTCTGCATTTATCAAATATGACTTAACTGAGAAAACAAAATGAAAATCTATTAGCTGCAATTCAGAGTTGTGACTGCACTGTAATGGCTTCATTATGAGCAGGATGATAAACATTCCCAGGCGCAGGTTCTGTTTCAGCAGCAGCTACTGAACAGGACCTACCCTTGAGCAGCAGCTCTCCTTCCCCCACACCACCCTGCCAGCGACACAGCAACAGTGCCCGGCCATAACACAGGGCAGGGACTCCAGGAATTCCCAGAGGGTGGATTCCATCCCCTGTCCCTGAAAGATTTCCCCGTAGCCTTGGAAAATACGACCCATTTTCTCTGTCTCTCCATTCCTAGCCTGTATATGGGAGGCACAGGTACTCTGAGAGAATAAACACAGAGGAGGACTGCGAGGTCCACTTTTATTAGAGAAAGGCAAATGTCTTAGGACCGTAAGGATTTATGCCATAATGTAACAGCAATATTTGCTTTCTAAGAATTTTCATCAGTCCCCCATAAGGAGTCTGAAGAGATATTGCCATGGTTTGGGGAAGGGGAGCTGTTTGCTGGACTCTTGGGAAACTGGAGAGGTGCACTTAGACAATGGTCCAAAACAGAGAGGATCAAAACCCACCCCTTCGCCCCAGGCCCTGTGGTTCACTGTTCACACACCCAAACACAAAGCACAGGGCCAGAGCCCACTCTGTTTGAGTAATAAACTCCTCTGCTCCCAAGTGGCAGCTGCAGACAACCCTCATTTGGAGAACGTTTAGCACGAGGTGCAAAAATACACGTAGTGTTCAGTTGCCTGTCACGCACCCCCTTTGTGCTTGACTTGAATTAATTGTTTAAAAATCCCAATATGAATTTACTAACCTATTTGCCTATAAATTAGAAGCTTTCACAGCAAACATGGGCAAGTTAGTTACTTACGCAGAGCTCAAAGCAGACCTTTAATAGTAGCCAGAAGGCCAAGTCCTGAGCTAAAACAGCACTAAGCTTATGTGCTTTACAAACATAGAGTGAAAAAACCTGCTCCTAATCTGAAGAACAAATAGGGGATTTATTCTGAGAATGCCAGAGGGACTGTGGTAATGCCAGCAGACTGCTGCAGCCAGCCTTGTGGAAGGTGAGGAAAGTTCAGGCTTAGTACACTAAAGCTTTCAGTATAAGGCAGGATAAAAAAAGTACAAGAAAAAAAAAAAAGGAAGAAGCTGCAAAACGAACTTGAACCTACTCGGTTAGAGCTGACCAGGGAATAGATGAAGCTGCTTTAAGGAGGTCAAGTTTAGTCCCAGTCTGCCTAAAAACACAGTGACAAATTAAGTAAAACCACATTCCCTCTTCGTGATCCTGTGGGTTTATGCTGTTCATTAGATGACAGCCCGGTTCTGCCTGGGGCTGTGCTCCCCTGCCACTACACTCGTGCTCACACTCAAGGTTCCCACCTACAAATGCAGACACCCTTCCTTCCTTCCAGCATTACTCCTAACACAAAGGGCAAGGTGTGGTGCTGGTGGGCTGGCCTCTCCCTACCCTTTCTTAACAGTCTAGAAATTTTAAGAGCTTTAAGACAAAGATTTTCATCTTTCCTAAATGAAAAAAAAAATAATGAAAAAACCCAAACAAAACCACAAAAACCAACACAACTAAAACCCAGGCCACTTCTTACTTCTTGTATGCAAAATATGTATTATTTAAAATAATTTGCTTTATCCTACACTTTCCATGACTGTTCTTTTTGGAATGTTACATTTTTCTTCTGGAATTGATTCTTCCACCTTTGTTCCTCGTTCCTGTGTGGGGTCAGTGACACCAGCCTGGCATGTCCATGTTGGTTGGCCACACAAGTACAGTCGGCACCTTTCTCAAAACTCCAAGTTCCTGTCACCTGTGACTCGGGAAGCACTGCCCACTGTTTGGTGAGGAGGAACACAGTGTGTCTCACTAACTAGGCACAACTGATGTTTCACCCTCATAATTAGCTACATGCAATAATGCACTTGAAGACTGAGAAACTGAGCATTGAGAGATCAGAAAATGCAGACTTATTATCTTCAATTCAGGCTTTTGTCATAATCTGATTTCTGTTCAAGAGTGGTTAAAGAAGGGAAAAAATTCAAATAAAATCTCTCACAATACAGAAGGAGTCCTAGAAAGTCCTTAGGATATAATGTCTAGAAACTGGGTTTCACCAAGAACACACCAAGGGAATTGTCAGTTATACACCTGCAAGGTTTTGTTGTCAGAGTCAGATCTCTGACAAAAATAAACTACCCTGATATTCTGATTCTGAATTTTGAAATAAATTTCTACATTTATTTTAAAAATATATATAGTTTTAAAAAAGGACTCCTAACACAAGTTGAACAATTTGGCCAGTTCTCCCAGAATTAAGACTGATCTACTTCAGCTAAACACTTGACAGAGGTCCCCTGAATGCCCTGGAGAACACAGACCTTCACATTTAGTTGGCATCTTCAGGTAGTATAAGACAAACTCTCAGAATATTAAAACAACTCTTAACTACTTGGCACTAGCAGAATTTGTTCCCATTAAACTTAATTTATGCCAATTAAGTACTGCTTAATACCGTTCTCTATCGTTAGGCAGTTTAAGTTTTCTGGGAAAAGTCATGACCAAGAGGTAACTTCATTTCAGAATATTCCAATTCTGAACAGAATTTTATAACCAAATTCACTCAGAGCACCTCACTACCACCACTGTCACCAACATTCTGTGCAGCAGCAGTGGCCACCCTGCCTGCACAGCGCTCCAGGGAGTTCGAGGGAAGAGGGAATGGGGCAGCCCTTCTTTAGGGGCCACGGGTGACAAAGAGCTTGTCTGTGCCAGAATAAGCACAAATGGTGCTTGTTACCCAGGCACAGCTTCCGCTGCTTTTGTGGGAGCTCAGCTCAGGCAGACCCGATGGCCTGGGAAATCCTGCCCATGCTGCTTTAGACCACCAGCACAGGGCACTGCAGGAATTACTTCTCTTTTAAAAATAAGTGCCCCGTGGAGTGGCTGTGCTGCTCTTTACAGTAAATTTCTGCCTATCCACAAGTGACTTAAAAGCCTTTTAACTGGTTTTATATACACATGTTAATTGGTACCTCTAACTCTAAAATACAAATGTCCCAGCAGCAGACTTGTGCCAATCTTCCTTTTCCCTGTGAGCATAGTCATCTTGGTGATCCAGGGCATACAGGAATACAGTATTCCAACTCGTTGTCCAGTCAATAAAGTGAAAAATGCCATTCCTATTTTAGCAGATGGCAGCAGAAACACTAATATAGAAATCAATATCTATTACAGTTTAAATCACATTGCAGTCCTGAAATGATAATAGCAATCCTTTAAGAGCTAATGCTGATCCTGTTTGTATTAGAAATCGGTTCAATGTATTTCAGGTTTTAGTTCTGTTACAAAAATAATTACCTTTTAACGCAGAGCCTTTAACCTCTCTAACCCCTCCTCCCTTCCCAGACTCTGATCCCACAAAGGAAAAACACACCAACCAGCAAAAAAATCCCCCAAACAAACAAATGTAACCTCTTCTTTCCTCACTCTCTGACTGTAGAAGGGATTTTTACAATGCAGGTGGCTGGGAATTCCCACAGCATGCATGGCATGGTCAGTGCAGATGGATTATTCAGGCAGCTCTGCCTATTCCAGTGCAAAGCCTTTCAGGCTGGACAGCTACAAAGTATCACAAAGAATAAAGTCTGAAACTGTTGACAGAGCAAATGCTTCCTTCTCTGAGTAGAACTGAAGCCAATTTATGATAAAACAGAATCTTTTGATATAACAGAAGAGCTACTTGCAACGTTGGTAAACCTCCACTCTTTTGGTTAATGGCCTGCACAAAACCAGTGACCTGCACAGTGAGAACTGTCGGGATCAACATTTATGTGACAAATAGCACAGAGTAAACATCGGGGACACACCCTGCCACGCCCTGGGTGTGCTGGATCACCTGAGAAGCCTTGCAGCAGGTAAACACAGCCAGTCACACCCATGCAGGGAGAAAGCCTCCAGCCTGGCTAGAGCATCCTGGCAAGCATCAGCTCATAAAGCAGCTTTATGCCTACAAGTACCACAGTAGTTTGGGCATAGAGCAGGGGAAAAACCAAATAAATTGCACTGCCACTACAGCTGTTGCCACCGCTGCCAGCAAAACCCCACATTCAGCATCGGTGTTCACACCTGAGGAGCAACCTTGGTAAGTTCAGTCTGGTTGTAAGACTCATAGAAGAATGGGAAACTATCTAACAGGGACAGCCTCAAGGAGTTCAACTTACTTAGCTTCTCAAAGAGAAGGTTAAGACACGTCTGATCACTACATAAATACTTACTTGGGGAAAGGGAACCTGATAAGAGGAGGCTTTTCATCCTGGCAAAGGTGCAACAGTCCCAGAGGCAGAACGTGAAACCAGGCAAATTTAGGCTGGCAAAAGCCACACACTTTTAATAATAGAGGAATGAACCACTGAAGGAATTCCCAATAATTTAAAAATTACAAATGGATGCTTCTTTAAAAAATATGCTATACCACAAAGTGAAATCTGGGCCAGCTCCCAAGCTGAAAAGAGCCAAGAATAAAAGGTAATTTTTATTAGCCTTCTGATTTTTCGTTTCCTCTCTTTGCAGCAATCAATCGTCTTGTTTGATTCAGTGAGAAATGTCATACATGTTGCTTCTAGCTCATTTTGCTTCTCCAAAATCTATTCCTTTCGAGTACAGAACAGTACTGGAAAGTTTCATTTGCTTCCTTCTTTGAGTAAAACTGAAGCCTTTTTATGCCAGAAGTAGCCTTTTTAATTTCATTTGTTTCTTCAGCTTTATCTGCAGGAATTTCTGTTAGTGCCCTTAATAGTACAAACCTATATGGATATATAATATCCATGCTCACAGCTCTATCAACTCCTGCTCCTACTTCGTGTTTCCTTGAGTACTCCTCGACTCGTCCTGTTGAACAGCAGCTCTGGAGCTCAGCTTGCCCAAGCCCCACTTGGTCCCTGGGTCACAGCACAGGTTGCTCCAACCTCAGCTTGACTGTGTTTCCTCGATTGCTCCTTTCAGCTCATCTCTTTTGAGCTGCTCCTCTCAGACCTGGAGGGCAGAGCTTCAGGTTCCCTTTCAGGCTTATGGAAGTTCCTGGCAGCTTTCACCTGGATTAGCTCAGTGTTACAGGCAAAGAAAGGAAAGGGAGGAAAAGCAGTAGATGTCCTGGGAGCTGGTCTCCTCTGGCTGTCCCATTCCTCCTTCCTTGTTCTGGGCACACCCACAGACCTCCACCTGTACCCAAAATACTATGAGGACATGATAAGGCAGAGTCTTTCACAGCAGAGGGGCTGCAAGTCAGGCTCCTTTCACAGCATGTGCCTTTCAACGCCTTGCTGTCCTTCATCAACATTTCCAATTTCCCAAGAAGGTCTCTCATTTCTGATGATTTCCAGTCCTTTCCAATGAGCAGAGGTACACCCGGCTTCTCTCTCACTGTGCTGGGGAACATTAACCCTGCACTTACCCTCAGCTTCCCTCTAGCCTTTACGAGCTGCACTGATCCAAGGGGTGGCTGCAGGGGCTCTGCCACCTCCCAGGGGCTTCCACAAAGATCTAACACCCTGACTCAGTCATTTTTTTCCCCTTCCACTTGCCAAAAGCCAGTGCCTTTTTCACGTGTCTCAACTCAGACAGTGGCTGGCAAAGCCCAGGTCCTCTCCCCCTGACTGCCCTGGGCTCCTCCTTCCCTCCCACTGCTCCATCCCACACCACCTGCTGACCGCAGGGAGCCCTCTGTTTCCTCACTGCTACTGCCAGTCAAGAATGAACCTTCAAAGAACAAACCTCCAAGATGAGCCACTCAAAGACACGAGCAGGCAGGGCCCAAATCCCTGCCCCTTGGAAAAGCCCCTCTGCCTGTGACGAGCCACTCTTTGCAGCAGCCAAGAGCAGTGAGCACATGAGAGAAGGGCCTGTCAAACACTGCCAAACACAGGGGGTTTGTAAGGAACAGCCAAGTCAAGAGAATGTGCAGATACCAGCAAAACCCTCCAAGCCAGCCCTTGGCGAGGCAGGCGAGCGGCTGCCCTGCTGCCAGCCTGGGCCTGTGCCAGTGCCAGGGAGGCAGCAGCCAAGCTGTCCCACTGCTCAGGCTGCAGCAGCCGCCCAGCCTCCCTCCTGGCAGTGGGATTTGGGACCTTTCAGAAGCACTGAAACGTTCCCGCCGTCTGGTGTTTGTGAAATGTTTTGGAACTGCAAACCAATTAAAGTGTTTTGTTTGCCCTCCTTGGGATGATAAGAGTATCAAGAACATCAGTATCACTCCTGCTGCTCTGCCTGCCAGGAATCCCCCTCCTAGCCACGCTCCTGTGCGAGGCAGGTTGGTGGGACAGTGACCAAGCCCTGCCTTGGCTCAGTTAACCATTTCTGGGACTCGGGGAATGGCTCTGTGTTTACTCGTGTGAGACGCAACATATTTATTCAATCCACCACTGATGATTTTTAACTGAATGACCTCTACTTGCCAAAACAATTCCTGCAGAACAAAACCAGTGGCCCATGATGCCACCTCCTTGCCCAGGGCAGAGCTGAGCCCCAGGAGTGTGGGTTCAGGTTGCTGCCAAGAGTGCTGGTGCTATGGACAAGCTCTCATCCTCTGCCTCTCCTGCTGCCAGCACTGTTTGATGAAACAGGAGTTGCTGTACTAGAGCAGAAACTTTTGGGTTGGTGGTTTTTTGTTGGTTTTTTTGTTTTGGCTTTTTTTTTTTGGGTCAAGGATCAGTTTTTCAGTCAGTGTTTGTCTAATGCTGTGATCCAGGACAAACAGCTCCTGCATTTTAGAAGTCAGTTGTCCAAATGGTTTTGTCCACAATACACTTGACAGCAGAGATCAGTAACGAGTAGCCGTACACACACCATTTTATGGGCATATTGGGGCTTTTATACACACTGAAAAAAATTAACTGCCATTATTAAAAAAATCCAAACTTGCTGCAATCTTAGCTCAGCAGAAATCTCTGAGTTTGGTATTTATTTTCTTTGTTGTCAGTCTCATGTGGGAGCACTTGGGATCAGTCAGCTTACAAAACCAACAGAGCAACTTACACATCAGCCCTAGCAGCCTTTGGGATAAGGACCATGAACGATGATTTTTAAGAAATCTTGGCAAATACCGCACAGCTAAACCAAACAGAATGGCTAACAGGTTACATATATCACTTAGCATAATAAACCTCTGCTGATCTATTGTGTTTTTAAGTCTCGCAATATGCAAAAACGCTAAATTAATAATTTCTGTAGAGGCATAATAATATGGGGCTCCAATGCCGTATCTCTGCAGTGCAATTTGCCTGGAGCACTAATAAAAACTGATCATTAAAACAACTGGATTTAGCTTTGATTACAATCATCATAGGATAGAGGGAATAAAAGGAATTACTAAGAAGAATGGGGAAAGTAAATGAAGTAGACAGATACTGGTGAATATTGTACATTAATATTTACTGAGGAATTAGGATAAAAACTTTTAATATGGCCAGCAATGAGGTGTGAAATACACCACATTAACAGGTTACTCGCTGCTGCTCCAGAACATAAACCGCCAGGCTAAGGTGCAGTCAGAGGTCATTTCCATCCTCCTGCACTAGTTACACTCTACCCCATTTGGAAAAACAAACAAAGCTTTGAAACAGAACCACAAAAAACAACTGCATATAGACATATGAAAAATAAATTACTTTGTTAATCATGCTAGACTGCAGCTCAGGTTTCACCCCAGCTCCCACCATGACTGCTCCTGTCACAATTTCACAGTCAAATGTGTTTCCCTCTGCAAAGTGGCAACTTTCTACTTGAAAAACTACCAACTGTTTCTCCAGCACAAGTGGTAAAATATTTAATAGAAGATCAAACGCTGATTGCTCTTTTTATAATTTTATTTAAATTAGCAGTTCCCCTTTCTCCCTTTCAAATTAGTCCCACTAATATCTAGAGGCACAGAATATTATGATTTACACTTAATATTTTCTTACCAAGGATGTGTTTTCTGCTTTGCATATCCTACCCTGTCTTCACTTAGTATTAGAAATAGAAGGAGGAAAATTCCCTGCTTTGCTAAGGGAGTTGGCAATTATGCTGCTCCTACCTGCACTGAACTGGCTCTACAATTCCTCACTCAGATCTGGGACTCCATTCTGTAATATCCACTTACAACTATCAGTTTTGATGATTTCAGTGTAACTAAACCTCCAGAGAAGGAATACCTGCATCATGAAATATTTACAGCATTAGGGGTCAGGGATGCATCAAGAGGTCAGTTTAATTAAGTGCCTTGTATAGCTCTGGAGGTGCTTCCAGATGGTAATTTGAGGCCAGGACCTAACTCAGGAGCTCTGAATTGCTTTTAGGAATGGTGACTGTCCCACCATTCACTGCCTAGCTGGAACGTGTAGGGAGAGCTGCTTTCCTGAAATGACAGAACGTCCTGGCATGGAAGGGACCTTAAAGACCATCTTGTTCCAACCCCCCTGCAGTGGTTGCTCAGACCTCCATTCAACCTGGCCTTGAACACTTCCAGGGATTGGGCATCCACAGATCCACAATGCCTCTGGGTAACCTCTGCCACGGCCTCACCACCCTCACCAGGGAATATGTTTTCCTGCTACCTAATCTAAACCTACTCTGTCAGTTTGAAAATGGGCAGTGATAGTAAGTCTTTAATGTGTACATATGACACCTAAGAGATTTCTCATGTGACTATATGCTGGTAACTCTCTTGACAATGCTTTGGGGACTTTTCATGTAAAAATCCTACTGACTAAAAGTGCTTATGAAGAAGCAGATGGATCAAGGTCTGAAGACAGAGATATTTTTTTAGACTTCTTGAGCCCTGATACTGTACATTAAGTTTCTGAAACACAAGTGCAACTTTCCTTGACTCTGGATCTAGGACAGAAGAAAAGAATGAATACCTTTTCCCTGAGCTGATGCCTTTCATAAGGCATTAGCCAAAAGCCTAAGATGTGATGCTGGTAAGTGGGATGGAGCTGAAGGGTGTGAGCACTATTAGCAATATCACCTCCCCATCAACGTTACTACCAGTGCCCCAGCACTGACAGATGCCATGAGTAGTTTTAGACACACTAATCCCGGAAAGATTACCTGAAACAGCTCATCAAGGAAAATCAGAACTAGCAAGAGTCAACATTTTAGGAAAAACCCATCCAAAAGTCAATGTAACACAGATAACTCCTATTGTCAGTGCTACCGAACCCACATCGATCGGGTCCTGGCGTTCTTAGCCGCTTGGGCACACAGCTGAGCTCCACAGCATGACCCAAAGGTTACTGACCTGTGACCACCTAAAGCAAGGACTGGAAATAACTGCAAGTCAAAGAAGCATCTATTGATTAGTAAACAAAGGAAAATGCACTTGAGAGCCTGTTTTCAGGAGGTCTCTTCAGAAAGATTAAAACTAGTATTCACATCCTTATTTTACACTGGTACCCAATGTGCAGCCTTGAAACCAGCCCCAAACCTGTCACACACAACTAAAGGCACCACCACACAAAGTGGTGGCCACCCAAAAGGCCAGAGCCTCTTGGCTAAAGGTGACAGATTTCAAAGAGTTGCCCCTGAGGACAAAGCCAGCCTGAGTGTTCCCTGTGCCCTGTATCCCCATGGATAATTCCTGCTGATCCCAGAGCACCTGCCTCTGTGCCATTATGATAAGCAGGACTGGAGAACTGCCAAGTTTTCACTGCAGATCAGTTCCTCAGACTTCATTACATGTGCACACACAGAGTTATGTGGAAATAATGGAAAGGAAGGAATGGGAGAGGAGTAAATGGGAGGCACTAATACAGACTGCCTCTTCAAAACCTTTTTGTTCTTCACGTCTTGCTTCTGTTAGGAAAACAAACACGGAAACATGCCCAGGTCACTACATGCTTTGTTGGAGCAGGGCCTCCCAAAACTTAGTTACATCTCCAGGGTGGCAGAGTTGAGACAAAGGAAAAACTGTCACCAAAGGCAGGGTCTGAGAATGGCAGAATGATGCACCACACCCAGCCCAGGCAGAGGTAGCATATGGGGAGCCTCAAAGACCCAGAGGAGCTGATGCTGAACCAGCAACAGAGGCGACACAACATGTAAAATATATTTGATAGTATTTAACTGCTTAAGGTACAAGTCACAGATTGTTTTTCACTGTTTTTGTATTTTGTTTCTCACTTTGGAAAAAAGACAACACAGAGCAGGAGATGCTGTGGATACAGCAACCAAAACAGATAGAAGAGATAGTGAGAGACACACAGAAAGCAGCGAGTTCCAGATGAGGGATCTCTTGCTTCTTGTGATAACAGCAGAGAGGATGAAACAATCATATTTTCCACAGCAAATAAAGACTTGCTTTGACATTAATAACCCATGCACCTCATCATTCTTGCAGCACAGCGTGGCATCAGCTCTCAGACACAAGTTAGATCACAAGGAAAAGCGCGACTTTTACACTGCAAACAACCTGCAAGACTGTGAGTAAGGCATGGGATGAAGCTCTGAAGTAAGTAAACACAATTAATGCCATTTAAAATTCTTATGGAAAACAGTCTTGCCAATAATAAAAAAAAAGAAAGGAAATCGCCTGTTTTCACTCTGTAACAAGACCACGTTTGATTGATAATTATAATTTCATCACAGTCATAAGTTTTTATATGGGGTTTGATTTAGTGCAGCATAATACTCTGGTTAAAAACACATTATAACAGGTCAACTGAAAAATTTTAAGTGTTAGCTTGCAAGGGATCACCATTAAAAGAGATTTCTAATGGGGCTTTCTAATGATTGTTACTAGTCTCCCAATATTTTCCAACACTTTCACCCATGCTCCATACGCAAATAAATTATTACTGCTACTAAAACTTGGGGGGAGCATAGGTAAATAAAGAAAAAATGGGGTTTATACTAAGGAATCCATATCATCCATCTCAACTAAAGAAAATATACTTTAACAGAATCAAGTGTGACCTGGTAAACACGTTTGAACATGTTAATCATCCCAAGTAGCAGTTTCAACTGCCTACAGGTCAGAACTTCCTCCAGCCTTCAAACAACTTCAAACATGGCAGATACTGGAAGGAGAGGCCTAATGAAGCCAAGTTTATGCCTGACTCATAAAGCTTACAGTTTTTTATTCCAACATTAAGCACACAGACCCACTGGGATATGCAGTTCCCTACACCAAAGGCATTGTCACCAAAAGCAACACGAGCCATGAAAACCATTTCTGCACATTTTGTGCTGTTGCACTCACAGTGTAAATGGGCTGCAGTGATGCCTGACAAAGGAAATCCTTCTGCCTCTCATCAATTGTTTCTGCCTTCTCACGTGCCTCCTGCTCTTTCATGCTGCTGCCAGCAGTGAGCCTTTGTCACCTGCGTGTGCTGCCCCACGGGAAGGTATCCGTGTGCCCCTCTGCAATTCAATGTGCAGCTTGGAGATGTCCCTTTCCCGCTCCTTTAACTATTCTAATCCTTTAACTACACGAGTTGTCACTGCAAGAGTTCATCAGTTGTTCTCTGTTGCCTGAAACCAGTATAATTAACAGCAGCATGTGGCCTGACTTGTTTGGGGATATGACTGCTATGAAAATCGTTAAACACAGTAAGATTTTGATCCTGGTGTCTTCCTTTCCTCCCCTAATCCACATCTCAAATTTCTCCCAATCCATCCTCCTCATCCATTATCTTGTACTCCCCAGTGCTGCACCCTTGGAACAGCTTCACTGGATTATCTGCTGTACATTTTACCTCTAAAGAAGGCCACGCACACGCAAGCACGTGAACAGTAAGTCACACACAGCTCCAGTACGTGAGCTGGGGTTAGCTGATAGCCACGTCCCCAGGGCGAATTTACACAAGCACATTGCCCTGGTTCTACGATCCCATTTGCTCTCCTGGAAAACACTGAGCACGAGGAATTATGCAGAGCACAAAATGCTGTGTGAATGGAGGGCTGAGCAGGGAAAGCTTATGTGTTCTTAATGAGCACCTGCTACACGAGATACTGCCAATATCCTGTGCAGATGAAACCAGCAAGAACAAGTCAGGTATTGATTGGTGCCTCCAGGGTTCAGGAGAAATTGTTAAGGGTCTCCTGAAAGCACAACCCCCAGCAGCTCTTTGGAGACTTGGTAATAACATTATCCCTGCAATCCCAGTTCCCCAGATCAGCAACGTGCCACAGAGCAGATACAGCAAGAGGCTTTCCAGAAATAGAGATGCAAACGAGCATCCCATTTACCAACCCTGTCACTTTAAAGTAACTACAGATTAAATAAAGTCCAACTTGCTGCTTCTGAGTAGGCAGACTATTGTGGGTAAGACACTTCCTACTGTGCCGACTTCTTAAATCTACCAGTGCCTGCTCAAGAAGGGCTGAAACCTATTATACCCAATGTGCTAAATGTCACTTAGTCATGGTATGTGACGTTCCTTCCTGCCTCCTGCGGACTGGAAGAAAACAGACTGAGCTATAATTTTGTGCCAGTGAGAGAAAGTTCGGTCACCAAAGGGCTGAGGAAATGTTGCCAAGCTGGTGAGGATGGCAGAAGGTGGAAAGAATGGGGAAAGAAGAAATAATACATAAGTGAACTGTCGCGAAAGCTTTAAGGAACTATATTTAAAAAAAAAAGAGGAGATATTTTAGGGAGATGAAACACTTGCTAATGTGATGCTTATATTAAAATTGTAGCCAGATTGGATAGTGGTATAAAACATGTCACTGGAACCAGCATATCCATATTGTATGTTGTGAATTCTGCCTTAAGGGGAGAAAAAGCAGCAAATGAAACGGGAGATTTCCATTCCCCCACCTCAGCAGAGTTTCATGCAGTTATATCAGCAGGCTTACTTAGCAGGAGGCATACTGAAAAGAGGTATTTTTAACTGAATCAATCAGAATAAGACAATTCAGCCTTCCTTTTGACTCTACAACGGTAAGACCTTCACCTGAGGAAGGAATTTTAAATGCCAGTTGAGTACTGTTTAATCTTGGTAAAATGCTTCAATATTGGGCAATGCAAGCAGCTAACTTGCAAAATGTCAGGAATATTTTATTAATATTTATTATAATAGTTTTCTGGGAGAAGCAGCTGTGAGGGACAGAGAATGGAGAGAAAGGTAAGGGGATTTCTTTGGGATGAACCCAAGTCACTCCCACTCAGCAGAGAGAGGATGCCAGGCTGGCATTCCTCCTATTGCCAGACAAACATGGAAACACCCTTCTGAAAGGGAGGAAAAGCACTTTTAGGTGGGAGTTCTCAATCCAAATGGGAGCACACCGTCCAGCCTGGTGGAGGGTTCATTGCTGAAGTAGTTTCCTTTGCATAAATCCTTCCTTTGCAAGGGTTTACGATTGGGAGAAAAGGACAAATCACACAGAAAAGATGATGTTGTCATAACACAAAGGCTCAGCAGAAGAGAGACCAGGGAATCTTCAGTCCAAGAGAACCTGCCAGTGCCTTGTGTAGTCCAGCAGTGAGAACAGCAAGGCTGAAGCACCTTTCACCTCTGGATGTAACCAGAGAGAATACTGCAAAGAGGATGTGTGCTCAGGAGACACACTGGCCAATACATGATTCCTTTTACACAACAGCATAAAAAAAAACCAACCAAACAAACAAAAAAGGCAACAAAAACACCTTAAACAAGCTCCTCTGGATTAAGCTGACAGCATTTGCAAATAAGTAGTAATAAAATATCTAGATACTCCAGCCTATTTTCCATGCCATCTACTGCACTTGGAGAAAAAGAACAAATACCAGGCAGATTTTTTACAGGTAGGGGAGTAGAAGGTTCAGGATGACAGAAGTTACAATCAAATTGTACTGAAGACTAATGGATATAAACCTCACTCTGTGGAAAGTCCCAAGGTTGGACAGTGGTTAGTAAAATAGCTTATTTAAACCTCAGAGCCTCTAAATATTTATAGAAATGTGGATAGCAATGATGAGGCAGTCGGTTTGGACCTGAACAGAAGTTCTGGCAACCCTTGACTTGTGTCTTAAAACTGAATTCTGGTTGCTTCTTCAGTGATTCAATGACTTCAATTATTTTACTCCCCTTACGATTTACAAAATACATTTGGCAGAACACTGTTAAAACAACGCTTATTTCTACCCTAGGCTTGGGTAAACACACCCTAAACCCCCCAAAAACCATCACCAGACCAAGCACCCAACCGAATCACCCAAAGTCAGGGCTCCTGTGCTGCCAACAGTTTACCAGGGGGATGAACTTCACCCCAAAGCTCCCCCAGACAGTGTAGGGCCCAGCAGGCAGAGGTGCCTGTGAGGAAGGATGGGTTACAGAGAGAGTGATCAGACACTGGAATGGGCTGCCCAGCAAGGTGGTGGAGTCACCATCCCTGGAGGTATTCAAGAAGAGAGAGTGGATGTGGCACTCGGTGCCATGGTCTAGTTGACAGGGTGGTGTTGGGTCAGGGGTTGGACTCGAGCAGAGGTCTTTGCCAACCTGGTTGATTCTGTGATTCTGTTACCACTCTGCGAGACACCTCTGGTGAAGACAGGTATCTTCACAGGGTTTATGATCTTACCTTGGGATGACAACACTATCATATACTTGGGAGATCTTAGAATACCACCCAAACTAAGACTTGGCATTTTTGCTCACGTCAGGAGAAACATTGCTCCTGAACAAACACGTGCTGAAGACCGGAGTTTCCCATTTAACCCAGGCCAATTCCTAAGAACTCAATAAGAGAAGCACATACTTATCTTTAATAACCATTTGCCTTGCTCTAGCCTAAATTCAGATCCTTTCCACTTTCTTTCAAAAGATATTTATCACGGTAAAATTTCTCAGTTTTACATCTCATCCTTTTAAAGGTCAGGGTACAATGCTGTATTTATAGAAAAATCAGAGTTATCAACAGCTAACATATGGGCTGCACTGAATAGCAGGAGTCACGGTATTTATATCAT
The DNA here is from genome assembly GCF_003031625.1 of Empidonax traillii. Lineage (NCBI taxonomy): Eukaryota > Metazoa > Chordata > Aves > Passeriformes > Tyrannidae > Empidonax > Empidonax traillii. The sequence continues at coordinate 264,457 of NW_020955593.1, read as the reverse complement.
ATTTACTGAAAATGTGTTTGCAGCCTCATCTCTCCTGTACTGCTGGGTGATGCACTAACTTACAAATTAAACATTAACAGTGCTGGCAACTGATTTACTAAATAAGAGATTATAATGATTTACTAAATCACAGCAGCACCTGCTGTTACATATTGGCATTTATGAGTATTGATGAATTTTAACACTACAAAGTGTTAGAGATACCAACTAATACATCCTACACACAAATCAATGGAGTTCATGAAAATCAGTAACAATTATTGTGCCATTTAATAGAGAGGTTTTCCACTGGCTCCAACATTCGCGAAGGCGAATGTTGGAGCCAGTGGAAAACCTCTCTATTAAATGTTCAAGGTTGTAAAGTTACATCTACTAAATTCTGATCAAGAGGGGCAACAGGACAACCTGAATAAATTCTCCTGTGAAAGCAGAGCTCAGCTTTGCTTTCTGTGTTCTACCGTGACTTAAAATTTCTAAGGTGTCCCTAACTCATCCCCATCTTTCACTGACTGGACAGGAGAGCAACTGTGAACCCCAAACCACTCTGATGCTTGATTTATGGCAGCAAGAGCAGCCTCTGCCACAACCTGTCCTGTCTTGGTGTGTGTTCCAATGGGAAATGAAGGTCTTTTAAAACTGAACTGGCTCCTTAGAGAGTGATTCACATCCTGAGATGCTGCAAGTGCAGCTCCTGTGCTAGGCCTAGTGCAGAGCGACTTCCTAGAGCTGCCTCCAACCACCCACACTGCTGCTCAGAACATGTGCTGTTTCATAAACACAAAGAAAAAAATAATATGAGACACCTAAATAAAGGGGGGTTTGTTGGTTTTTATAAAGCTTGGCTTTTCTCCAAGAAAAAAAACCCTGATCATTGTGGGCTCAGGGTTGCATTGTAAGACCAAATTTCTCCCTTTTGCCCTGTCACCTGTTCTCTGAGACCCATCCTCAGAACATCAGGGAACACTTGAGTTTAACACCACGTTGACATCAAAGCACCTTCCACCTCCTAATCTGATCACAGGCACTGGCCTTGGTTGTCAAGTATCTCATGCACTGCTGCCTGTGGTTCTAGAGAACCTCTAACAAATGGACTGGTACCCTAAACCTAAATGCCTCTGTCAGGAGAGAAAACACCTCAGTCTGCCTGGAGGCCAGCAACTGCTTTTTCCTCTTCCTGAGTACAAGCTCACCTAACTCAGAGGAAAGTTTGCTGGTGACACAGTTTGAGAACTCGGTGCTGCTGAGGACAATGCAAATCCATCACTTTCTCTGATTTCATGGCATTTCTTTTGATCAGCCTGTGTTACTCTGCCAACTGTCACAAATGCTGAGAATCAGATCTGAACGTGCTCAGCACTTACAAGACTTGTTCTTAATTGTTTTGCACTGGTATTTTAATCTATTAAAAGGAGAGAGAAAGCTGGTTGTTGTAGAACCCTTGGAAATACACATTTGAACCCAATAAACCCATATAAAATGAAGAAGCCACCTAACACGTACAGACTGGATTATGGGAAGCAAATGACGCAGTTCTCCCTGCAAAACTGACAGTCATCAGATGGAAATCTCACTGCAAATCCTCTGTGCTGCCACCCTCCAAATGTGTCAGCCAGTGCTGCTGGAAGCACTCAGGGTTGCAGGCCTACCAACAAGCCTTCATACAATCACCTTATTAAACTATCATCTGTCATCATAATTTAATTACTTGGTGCCTAGGCCTTTTCTACTTGTGATTGTTTTTCAACACCTGTGGTAGTTGATCATTTACCTAGATGACATTTTATTTCATTTTTACAATTCTAATCTAATCTGCAAGCTAACAGAATTGTTTTAGCTGTCATGGATTCAGAGTCACACAAAGAGCTTCATTAGAAATCAGCCTCTTTATTTTGCTGATGCTTTAAGAAAAATTTCCCGAAACTGAGTGCTCCTCTCATTTCAGTATAAACTCTCCAATTCTCTTCAGGTTAGACTGGCTGAAAACTATAGTGGTCCATTATCACAGTACATTTATAATATGTATTAAACACAAAACTACACCTAATCTTGTTTTATGCCAACATAAAACCAGATCTATATCAATTTGGAATGCTAGATGGTCTCTCAAATTACGTAGCATTTGAATTAAAGGAAACTAATATTTTCATATGAAGTACCTGATCATGCAAACAATACAGACCAAACCCTGCCAGACCTCCTCACACAGGTCATGGTGTGCTGGGGAACTTGTCTTTCACCCTCAAACACCTGCCCTCAGTCTGCTGCTGAGCCCTGCACAGGGAATCCAGAAACACTTTACGTTTTCAGAAACAAGACTTCACTCCCTGGGGAGCTGCACAGCCTGTCTGAGTCTGTGCTGACCTGGGACAGCATTTTTGAAAGAAAGCATCTTTTAGCAGACAATATAGTGAAATTAAAGCCTTTGGGTTACAAGGGAAAGAGAGGTACACATCAGTGTGGGAATTCCAGCAGCCACACCAAAATCCTAACTTGAACCTAAAATTCCCGGCAACCCGTTCTGCACCCTGTAGGAGCTGGCACTTCTGAATTCCTTGTGATATTTTTCACACAATTTAGTGACTGTGCTTCTCTGTCCGGGTTGTGGCCATGCTTCTCTCAGCAGCTCAACGTTACAATTCCATGGCCTCCCTCTGCTCCACAAGGGACCTCCTCTGTGCCAGGCAAATATTCCTCCTGAGCTCCACACAGCCTCAGCTCCAGAAGAGCCAGGGCCCACTTGTCTTCTGGCCAACGTGAAGGGCCAGGAGGGGCCGTGCCTGCAGAGCTGTCAGACACCTTGCTGAGCCATGCTGGTCTTCCCCACACACAGTGTAATGCAAACCACACCCCACTGACCAAATGAACACTCAGCAGAACCCCCAAACCAGGACTTGTGCTGCTTTCTCAGGGCCTTTCCCACTTCAACAGCACTTGCTAAACTTCTTAAATTGAAAAAAAACCCTAGTTTATAGATTTGCCACATCAAATAAAAACTAGTTTGTTTCATCCATCTAATCTTAAGTAACAATAATCCACATTAAGGTAAAAGAAAACCAAACTGTCCAAGACAGGCAGCAGAGGTACATGTGTTTATAAAAGTCACCATGAAAAAAGAGAAACTTCCCCCTAGTCTAGTTATACCAGTTACATCAGTAAAGTGTCTGTTTTCCTCCTAAGGAGATGGTGATCATGACCAGACTCCCCTGCCCATCCTCCCTTCTCCTGGTGGAAGTGCTACTCCTAGAGCCACGTGCTGCACCCACAGCATTGATCCACCCTAGCCAGGTCTCCCAAGTGCAGCCACAGAGACACTGAGTTACCTCCTGAGCTTCCTGATACTGCTGGCTCTTCCAGGGGACACTTGTAAAGAGAAAACAAGAGCAGAGGAGCAGCTCTTCTGTTCCCCCCAGTTGCAGCTGCCCAGGACAATCCAGCACAGCAGTTCTGGCTCATTCCCTCTGCACCAACACACAGCTTCTCCCAGTCACTTCAGCCCTGTAACACAGGGGAAGGCCCTTCCTCCTACCCAATGCCCTTCCTCTGCTGATGCAAAACCCACCCCATGAGGCTTTTTGACAGCTGCTGTTGAATTGCTGTTAAATTACAGTTTCCCTCTTGTTACCTGTTCGCAGGGTGCTCTGACTGAGCCCACTTGGGCTGGGTTAAGTAATCTGTGCTGCTTCCCCTGCGGATGGTTCTGTGGAATCCCAGCCACACACCTGCAGTCAGCATTAATCACGGATGCCAGCCGGGCTCCCAGAGGCCTGGGAGTCTCTGGCAGCTTTATGAATTAATTGTTACAGCAGGGATCTCACTTCCAGGGAATGATTAAATGTACTTTTATTTATTTATTTATTTTCAAAGACCACAGGATCCAGCTTCCATCACAGGTGATAAAACTCTTTCTTTCACATAGTCCTTACTATCCCTCTTTTTTTTTTCCAGGCAAAGCTCAAAGATTTTTTTTCTATATGGTTTTTCTCATGTCTTCTATCATCTCAGGATAGCAGTTTGATCCTTCACAGGACCTCTCTAATCACCTCTGGGTTACAGAGAAAGGATGAAACATAAAGCTTTTTTTTTTTCCCCTCCTAAAAAAAACCCCCAACAAAACCAACAGAAAAACACACAGAAAAACCCCAAGTCCACAAAAGTCTCGTTGATCTTTCAGGATCCCCGAGTTACTATTCTCCCAGAGGAGACCTCATATTTGAAATTATGAAGGGTTTGTGCCACTGCTGAATTTCCTTTTCAAGCAATGATCTCTTTTACTTTCCTTTTAATGATATTCTTCCGAGCTCAGGGTACCCAGAGGCCCTTTTGACTGCGCTGCATTTGAACTTGCACAGAGACTCAGAGGTTCTATCCCACTTCTGAGGGGTTTTGTTTCAAAATCTGTTTCTACTGGTTTAAGATAATCTTCAGCTTATTTTGATGTGATGTATCTCCTTAACTGAAACCCAGAGATGTTCAGTTTGGAAGCAAAGATTCCTGTCTTTCCACAGAAACAGGCAGAGCTGTGTCAGTGTTGGCAGGAGCAGCACCACTGACAGGGATGCTGGATCCTGCCTCACTCACACACTGTACCTGGGGCTTGGCCCAGGGAAGTGTGGGATCTGCTTTATTTCCTTCCCACCCAGGCAGCTTTATTATTCCCAGCTTGATTACTCGGCAAAAGTCTTTATCCCTTTTACATCCTAACAGATTAGTCTGTTTCTCTACATATATCAAGGTGGGATTTAGGTGCCTTTAAGACCTACAACATGGGGTTCCATGTGAGCCCACTCTGCCTCTCTTCACAGGGAACACAAACCAACCAGCTCCTCCTCCTCTTCCTCCTTTTTATATTAGTGGAGCATCTGGGATGGAGCCAGAAGGGAACAAGGACTACACTTAAACTCCACAGCTGGGAAAAGATCAGTCTAAGCACTTTTCTGTTCCCTTCCTACCACTCCCAAACCATTACTGAAATATTTTTTCTCATTCATCACTTGTGCACATCAGGAGTCAGTGAACAGCACGTGCACCTACGATGGCATCTTCTGAAAGGAAGCTGCAAACGCACATGCTGAGGCACATGGAAAGATCTGGCATTCAGATATCAACCTAAGTGACCTGCAACAACCAACTAGGACAACTGTGCACCTGTTTCCACAAAACCTTGGCTTTTGGTTCTTCCTCAGAAACAATGCAACAGATGTACATTTTTCCAGCCTGGAAACCCCAGACTGAGTCCTGTCTTTTCTTTCTAAAAGCGTGTTCACAATTCAAGTTACATCACATTAAAATGAGAAGGTACTTAAGAGATGCCAATTCTTTTCTTTTAAACAAAGAACCAAGCACTGCAACAACTTATATCTCCTGTTGCCTTCCAGCATAACTCATGACTTGTATACGACTGAGAAAAATATTCCACCATTTTGGTGGATCAGGGAAGATACTTAACAGATGGACAGGACAGTGTGTATTTACATATAATAATCTGTAACTGCTCCAGCTACTAAGACAGCCTTAAGTGTCCAAAAATAAGAGATTGCCTGTGGGTTCTTTAAAATTTCCTATTGCTTCACAGAACTGGACCTGCTCCAGCTAAGAGGTGACACAAGACCCACTGGAGTGGAGAGCTCAGTTATGAACACCAACCTGATGGCTGAAGAACCTTCAGACAGCTGTGCCAAAAAATCTCCCCCAGAAAATCTCTTCCAGGTTGCCCTCTTGGCAAAAGACAGTTATTTAGAAGTTCCCTTCTGATCAGGAACAGATTATCCATATAAATTAGCTGCACGCATCTGGTTCATTTCCATTCACAGAAAAGTTACCCTAAACTTTAGGACACTTAAGTTCTTCCCTCTGGAATCATTCAGGGAACTTCAGCCTCATTTGTCGGTGTGAGCAGACCTAGAAACAGAGACTCGAAGTGTCCCACCTCATAAACAAATTTCTTAATTAAATCCTTGTTTTCCCTAGGCGTCAAGTGTACACGTGAAGAGAAAAAAAAAACTTTATCCCATAATTCTGGTGCCCAAAAAAACCCCAGCTTTGGTGGACCATTATTTGTTAAAGCCCATAAATAACACCAAAAGTTAGCACAACAGTGTTGCATGGAACTCCCTGGGGGGTACAGCATCAGGTTAGTTCTTAGGATTTGGGGTTTCACATCTGAATGGGACTCGGGGTGTTCCCTGTGCTCCCGTGTACCTTGCAGGCAGGAGGCCTAGGGAATGACTGGACAGTTTGTCACCCACAGGAACACACTTTGAAACAAGGAGGAGTTTAAACCCAGCTGCTGGTGAGGCAGAGGGCAGCCAGGCAGAGCCCCTCAGCTGCTGTGAACCCACACAGCCCTCACAGCACATCTGCCTGGGGAAGGTGGTGCTGGGAAGAGCCTGCTGCTGGCTCAGCGTGAACAGGAGAAGGGGACTTTTTCCTTCTATCAAGAGGAAGGAGGTGCCCCCTCCCAGGGAGCCTTCTGGACGAGAGTGCCCTGCAGAGCAGCACATCTTGCCCCCGGTGGTTCTCTGACAAGATGTCATTCCCACACAGAATGCTCCTGCCTCACCACTCACCCCCAGTCTCATCAGTTGATCTGTTCTCTATGCTAGTCTCTTTTTGTAACCCCATGGGTATTTTCTCATGTGGGAAAAGGCCTGTTTCACTGCATACAAATCAGGGCAGGCTGCAGTCACACAGGATCCACCTGGCACTGCACCCATCAGCTCAGGAAGGTGCCAAGGTCCCTGCCCAGACCAGCCTTGTGACACTGGCACAGCAAACTGTGCCTGAGAGGATTAGGTTGTGTAACATGCACAACAAGATGAACTATGTTCATTATTTTGAAAATCAGCACCAGCAAAGTCTCAAGTTTCAATCCCAATTAATTTCTCATTTAAGTCTCACCTACTTTTCTTTTCCTGAACAAAATTTGCAATATTTTGATTTAAATTAGAGTCATCTAAATCACTCACTTCAGGTATGACAGTAAAAGTGATGTGTTGTAAAATTCATTTCCTGGCTAAGTTGATTTTAATGTGTGTGACTGAAACAGCTGCTGCTCTCTCTGCATTCGCCTTTGAAAACACCTCTGAAAATAGTAAGGCTGGAGAAAAGTGGTGGCAAATGAAAGTGCTTTCTCAGGACTGGTTTCTGGCAGACTTGGCTATGTAAACAGAAAACACTGGCTTTAGGAACTGTCCATGTTTTTGAGAAGGCTCTACATAGGCATGAAAAGGCACACTATGCCTGGACAAGGAAAGCAAGCTGTTTTTGGGAACAATTTGCAAGAAATCTTACCCACTAACCTAGAAAAATAGGTGATGTCCTCTAATACCATCAAGAAAAAGGTAACAAAATCAAAAACAACAATCCCCTGAGACAACAACATACTGTTGTCATAGAGAGAAACTCAACACACCACAGAAACAGTGGCATCCACTCCTGCCTTGACATCTCTTCATCATTTATTACACTTACTGAAATGTTAAATGAAGTCCTGACTCATCAAGCAAGCAGCACACAAAGGGGTAGAATATCGAACACTTCCTATATTTTGCTTCCACAGTGCTTGAAGAAGGGAGGAAAAGGAGTATCCAGGTTTTAGGGGAGCACCCCAGCCCCTGATGCAGACGAGAACAAGTGGGAGCCAGCTTGCTTGAGAGCCGCATGGCATGAGCTCACCAGCCCCTGAGGTGGGTACTTGTAAGCCCAGATGGATTAATGTTTAATAAATCCTTCCCCTACAATCACAGGAACATTCAGAAGCCAGTTAAAAAAGCTACAGTGAAACTATATAGAAAAAAAAAAACCAAAATCTGTGAGGTGACTGATTTGGTGACTGAGCATAAAAAGGATACACAGCAGCTGCACGTGGCTCAGTTCAGGACCAGGGAAACTGCTGGGAAAATGCAGTTTCTCACTAGAGGCAATGAGGTATTTAGAGAAATCAAATGAAGCACTTGTTCTTTGCAAGCTCAGCCTCAGAAGAGGGAGAAGCTCCCAGACTTGCTTCCTCCTCCCAACCCCAACTCTCCTGGATACCCTGGGCAGGCTGTGCAACCCCTACCCTTCAGCTGCCTGACTGACACCAGCACAGAGCCTGGCCCTGTGCTGTCAGGACTGTGATCCCCACTACCAGCATCTTGAAAGTGAGCCCTCAGACTCAGGACATCACCATTTTACTGGTGCAAAACTGTGGCACTGAGATGTCAAGCAGGGCTATGACAGTTTGTGCAGAGCACAAACTGCAACCACACCTGTGAGCTGAGTGGTGTTTCCATAGCCTTCAGCCTATCCCAATTCTCCTCAGCAGAGTCCAATCCTCCTGCAGACCCAGTGGCTCAGCCTGGGAAACAATCTGACTACAGTTCCCAGCACTTATCTGGTGTAAGAGGTTGGCACAGGTGTGTCTGAACAGAGCTTCCCTTTCCACATGACTCAAAGCTGCCCTAAGCTGGTCTGCAGCAGCGCTGAGAACATGCCAGTGCCCTGAGGTGCTCAGTGCCAACTGCCCAGGAAGCTGGGAATACCCTCTGCCTTTCAAACCCAGGCACTTAAATGGATGTTGTGTATGTAACTGTGCACTATGCAAACACTACACACAAACACATGATGCATTCCACATGTGTAACATGCTAGACAGTGCTTACAGTACTTTGCACAGGTGCCTGCCCTGCTGCAGACAATTTGTTGGCAAGTCATGGCTGCACAGTGAATGGAGATTATTGTAATGGTGGCAAAAATACAGTCTTAGAAGCTGCACCAAGTTTTTTGCTGAGTGCAGAGATCACCACAGACCCTAAAGCAGGAAGCACCATTATCAACTGATGCTTCTCAACAGCCACACACAACACCCACCTGCCCCCTGCTCACACTTAACACAGGAGCTGGCAGAGCCCTCAGGCCAGAAACCACAGCCCATTTCCCAGTGCTGACTCTCTGCTGGTTCTGCATAAGGCCCATAATGTTCATCTATCTCTTCCTCCTGCTCTCTCCATTTTGCCATCCCTCTGTCCTTCTGCCCAGCCCAGCCCACTCACCTCCTGCTGCCTGCTCCCCCTCTGGCCCTGCCTTCCACACTGCTCCCCTGCAGTGCCAAGGAAGGAGGCAGCAGCAGCAGCAGCACTTGCATCCACACACTGTTAGAATGCTGGGCAGCAACAGGATTTGCAGCACAGGGGAGCACAGAGGGGTTGGGGAGGGGCTGCTGCAGGGTGAGGGGTGTTCTTGTGTCACCCACCAAAGGGAGGGAAGCATCAGAGCCCATTCAGGAAGGGGTTATGCTACACTGCTGTGTTCCAACACAAACTAGATTCTAAAGAGCAGGTGAAATGCACTTTGAATAAATCAAATAGTTCCAAGTTCATCTTCCCACGCATGCAATCATTTATGTGAAAATTTAAAGGCACTTTACACAGCTTGTCCTCACTTAAAGCCTCTTCTGCCATGCAGATATTTCCCTTCTCCCCACCTTGCTTTCATTCTTACACTACCACCACCATCAAAACCCATTTAATTTCAATTTCATGGCTTGATTGGGCTGAATGTAATGGAACCAGATGCTGTGAATGAATGAAAGTTCCTTCTGTGAAGATCCATGACATTTCTGAGCTAAGTGGGCCATGTTCAGCTGCATGCAGCTACTTCATAGGCTTTCAGAGCACTAATCTGTCTCTACCAGGTATGAAGCCAGTCCAATGAGCCGAAACCAAAGTAAAAGCATTAAACTGGCCTTTGTTGTTCTAGAAAGAAAATACTATAAAGCTTTAATTGCTAGTTAATCAACATACTCCAAAATAAATGAATCATACTATTTTTCTTGGTGCTTACGTAGTTTAAAATAGCGAGAAAATTACACACTCATTTTCCCCCCAAGGGCTTTCAGTTGTGAACTATTTCAGAGATGAAACAATTTAACCAGAACATTTTATTTTAGTATAATCACAAGGCCACTGTTGAATAAGGCTGCATAAAACTCAGTATTGGAGAGTGCTAGTAGCTGGTATGCTGAGAATTTCCCTCAGAAATATGGTTTTCCTGAAATCCTCTTTTATGGTCCTATAAAGTGGAATGACAGGGTTGCACCCTGCCAGTGAGGAAAGCCAGCCTGAATAGGCAACACAACTTTGGAGATTACTGGAGCAACACCTCAAGTTATTTGAAGGGGCTTCAAGCAGCATTTTTGTAACTTTTTCTAGTGGTCCTCCAGACATGAGCTGGCCAGTGACAGAGTTGAAGGCACTTGGTCCAGAGATACATATAGGATTCACTTTTAGCTCACTTCAGCAGCAATAAAACATGGAATTTGGCAGATGAATGAAACATAATGGAACAAACCCACTGCATTACAGAGGTATTTAGTATAACACTTCTAAAATGAATCAATGAACAGGGGTATTAATCTTAAAAAGTACGAATTTTTAAATTAGCCTCAGGTTGTGAGATTCTACCCTCCTGGAGGCAAAACTTGCCCAAGCTTCAAAATTATTTTGGTGGGGAAAAAAAAATGAGCCTCCTTGGATGTGTGAGTGGCAGTCTCAGCATGAACAGGACTGAGGTGTTCGAGGGCCATCATCTCTGGACTGAGCCCTTCCTGTACTAATGACTACTACAGGATTATTCATCAATATCAAATGGCAGACCTAAATGCTTATAAAGCATCTTAATGTGCACTAAAAAGCTCTTCAGAAGTCTGCTGGCCTTATTACCGTCCCTCTGCCTTCTGGGGATGCACTTTACATGTTCTGCAGGGTAGGAAGAGCTTCCTGCTCTCTGCACAGCGTGTCGAGCTAACGATGACTCTCAGGTTGCAAGAGCTCTCCAAGCTCCTGCCCTTCCCATGGTTTGGGTACTAAACCCTTCCAGTTAGTTTTGTAGGTGAAGAACTGGTTTAAGAATAAGGACCCAAATTTAGGTGTAGTTTAATGGAGACAGGAGGGAGATAGTTCAGCCTGGACGTGGGGAACCCCAGGATGTGCAGCAGTATCATTAACAGCAGCTCTAAAACACAGTTCAAAGCAGAAACTGGTATGGGGCACCTAAGTGCCTTCACCCCCCACCCCCACTGTTTATCGTATCTTCATCCAGAGTGACAAACAGGATGGAGCATCACCAGAAAAGCTTTCTCCTGAGGGTCTCCTTTCCTCAGGTTCACCACATGGACAGCCAAAGCACATCCCTGTTCCCAGGCACACAGGTGAGGATTTTGGGTATCTCCCAGCCCCGTGTGGATCACAGCACACACACTGTGGCGCCCTTTGCCAGCACACACCGTAACTGGTGCAGGTGACACAAGGCTGAGCCCCTTGCATGGTGATCCATCACACGGGACACTGATCCACTGCATGGACATTGCATCCATAAACACACCAGTACATGCTATAAATGAAATCATCAGTAAACACTAAATGTGATTTTAATTCAAATAACACTTCTTTTGACTGGGGGGGAGTATTCCAGATTCTGATATAAAGTTGGAAATTCAGAAAGCAGCCTGTTTTAACTCATCCAGTTTTACTTTCCACAGTGACACATCTACTTGCAATACCAGTTAATTTTCTAATTTTTTTTTTTAATATCTTTCTAAGGTTAAGTTCCTTATTTCAATAGCATGCAGCATTGTGCTTCAAAAAATTCTTTAGATGGCCAACAATCTTCCCCCTAAATATTTTTGGTAGATGGCTCATTATGGAAAATCAATTATGATGTTTTTCATTAAACAGTTCAACAGTATCATGAATGTTTAACATAATGAATTTCACATTGCAAGACAATTTCCATACTTGAAATCATGAGGTTAGTGACATTATTAGCCTTTTCTCTAGCTAAAGCTATTACTTCTGATTTTCTCTTCCTCCTAGGAGGATATAATTTATGAGGGCAACCTACTCTAAGCTGGTCTACTGCTTGAATTCTTGCTGTTAGGAAGCAATCTTGTCTACTAAAATAACAGAACAAAACTAAAGTATTTTTAGAATATGGATGAATTATCCTGTTGCAAAGAGATGAATTTAATACTAGAGAAAAAGGCTAACATTTGACTTAATTAATACACAAGGTAAAGAGATGGAGAACTGCTTCTCATGTAAAGGACTTGATGTTCATGGTTCCTGTAGTTGGGCACAGACCTTTAGCAAGGAATTTAAATTAAAAACAGAATGTTCTCAACACTGAACACAACCTTTCCCTGTGCCCAAAGCACATTCACCACAAACAGTGAATCCATAAACAACCTTCACGTTGTGCGTTAATGGATTTCACTGTTCTCAACATACAAACCCCCGATCATGGTGACGTTGCTTGCAGCTAAAAGAACCTTCCTGCACAGCCCTGCCTGTGATCCCAACGTCCTGCTACTCCTCTGGCAGTCTGACCATGGCATGAGTTGCTTAGTGGGGTCACAGACAGGCTGCAAAGGTTTCCAGGGGAAGCTATTTACGTTTTCTAAAACAAACAATATAAAGTTGTTTTACTGAGCATGGAAAGCATTCCATGGATGTAATGCTTTCACCAAGGATCCATAACAGTTTCTGGAGCATATCATCTCCGAGCACACAGAACCAGCAAACCCACGGAGCTCTGAGGGTGCTCCAAACCCCGGCTCCTCACAGCCAGTGCCAAACCCTTCCCTGCCCAGCACAGCCAAAGAGCCACAGGAGCTGAGGAGTCCCTGCCCAGAAAACATCCCAGAGCACAGACACACCAAAGGAGTTAGAAATCCTGTTCCACAGATATCCCTGGGCAGGACTAGCACCCCTGGACTTTGACAAATGGTTTTCAACACCCACCCTGCACCCAGGAGAGGAGCTGAGTGACAGTCAGGCTTGGTGTCTTTCTAACTGCTACCTAAGAGCAGCTCCTACAGGGAGGAGGATTTGGGTGAAACTTGAACAAACAGCACTTGATCTTCCTTGTGGTTAAAACTTTTGAAATTAAACTATGGAATTCAGATCAGCCACCTCAGGACTAGGACTGGCAGGGACTTCTGATCCTAAAAGGGACTCCACAACAGGTCTCAGCAGCTGCTACACAGAAAATATCTTGCTGCCCTTTGCAAAAGAAGCCTTGTTTGACTGCAGGAAGGAAGCAGCGAGAGCAGCTGCTTTAGCCCACAATGACTTAACACGAGCACTGGGCTCATCACAGTCAGATTTCAAACCCCCATCATTTTACCTTCATTAGTTGTTTTCCAGCTGTGGATGAGTTAGAGGTGGTAGAAGTATGAAAACATACTTTAGGCTGAGAACAGAGTGTCTGTGGCTTGCAAAAGCACAAAAGCATAAGTCTAAACCTTTCTACTAATAACTGAAGGAAAGAAGCGTCTGTGTACATTACATCCTTGTAACAGCTTTTGTGATTGTATTTTTATAGCGCCATGGATTGTCTCCCAATCTCTGCTCTCTATTAAACTTTCAAAGCACCTCACACTGATGAACAAGCATTTTCTAAGGCATCCCTGACTCTAAATGTACTACTATAGAACACAGAATTAATGAAAATTTCAAGCAAGACCCAGGTAAGAAAAGCAAATCAGCTTTTACACTTCCTCCAGAACAGAAAACAAAGTCTGCTGTTCCTCAGTCCCAGTCAGCCTACATCACCTACGTGAGAGAAGAGTGGTGCTTCAGGGTTACATCCTGCTTCTCCAGGGTGTTACAACCACAGCTGTCACTTGCACAGACCAGAATTCCGGGACTAGAACAAAATGCAGCCCGTAGCTAACCTGGTGCCTAACACAGGATCTCAGCACGAGCATCCTCCTGTTTCCTTAGGTTTGCTCTCTGAACTGCAACAACACACACAAACCCAAAGAATGTTTTATCAGTATAAGGAATTCAAACTGCTTGTTTTCCCACCCATGTAATGCAAGAAAAAGTTCATGAAAAGACAATGAACAAGCCCCAGGTGATACAAAAAGAAGTGTTTGCTCAGGCAGTTTGTATCACCTGAAAGTCCCAAGGCAAAAACCTGGCACACCTGCCAATCACAGCAGTGGAGCTGTGATCTTTGCTAGGGAGAGGAAGGTTTCAGAGACAGCCAAGTGGGAACCTGAGGCAGTGAGAGCCCTGCAAGGTGTGGGGAAAAGGAGCAGCATTCTGGATCCCAGGCAGAGGGATATACAGGTACCCTTCTCAGTCAAGAGCTGGGAGAGCAAATGCTGCTGAGACCTCTGATGGATGTCTGGTTGTTTATGGCAAAGCTGACAAGAATAAATCCTGAAGCCCCCATCAACTTTACCAAACCCCAGAACATTTATGGTCAAATCCAGCAGTGGCTCAGCCATGGCGTAATTCCACACATTCTGCACAAGACAGGCTGAGCTTTTCTTTGGGGGGGCTCCTGAAGAGGAAGAAAGGGTTTTTTAAACAGTGGTCAGTGCAAGGAAGGAATGGGCAGTGAAAAGGTAACAGGTGTGGGGAAGGATCTTGAGCAATGTTGTTTCAGAAAATGGTGAAAACTAGTGAAGAAAAATGAACTCCATGACAGCACAAGCTGGTGCAACTTGACTGCAATCAGCAGAGGCAGCACTTCTTACACCAGGCATGAAGTTGGCTCAGCTCATTATCTCTGAGCTGCCTCACTGCTGAGTAACAGCCACAGTAGGATTCTGAAGTGTAAGGCAGAAAGGAATCCCCAATCTGTTCTGCTCAGCTCAGCACAGGTAGTATATAAATAAAACATTCACCACTTGGGCTCTGCCCCTTGTGAATTGTTTTATCTTTCCTCACCTAAGGCATGAATCTGATCTCTCAATTCAGCCCATGACCTGCAGCCTGCACAGAAGTGGGAGATGCAAGCAGGTACAGCAGCACCATGGCTCACCTGCCTGAGGAACTTTGTGCTGATCCTACCACAATTTCGTTTCAAAACAACACATTTGTATCTAAAGCCTCTCAACCCTTCCCCGCGAGACCAGTTAAAGATCAGGGATGAAGCACAGGGAAAATGAATGCATGAACAAAGACTGATGGTGGAAGGTGAGAGGGGATGCTTTAACAACTGAACCACCTTCCAAAGCTTATCTGATATGGCAGTGATCAAATGCAGAGACCAAGCCAGTCTTTGGACAAAATGTAAAGGAGTGAAGGGAAAAGTCAACTGGCAAGGGGGCTACACCAGATCCATTGAAGGTTTTTCAGGGACCCCGACTTCTTTCTGAGGATTATTTTATGCCTTCACAATCAAAGGCTCTCTTCATAACAAGCAGTAAAAGATCACGGAGGAAAGCCTCAAATGGGATATGCCCTGAGGCTCAATAAACTGGAAAAATTCTGTTTGCTGGTTGTGTGAACTGCCCAGGATACTGTTTCTCAACCAGTGGGTCAGGCAAGAGAGCAGATAAAGCACTAAAAAAGGTCATCAGATGGTAACAATTGCACTGCAGCCTCAAAGAGCTTGTTCCTTGTGCAGCCAACCAAACACCTCCCTGGCAGAGCATCCTCTGCACCATCCTGTGCAGTGCGAAAGTAAATTCTAGGGGTTTAGCTGTGCAATCATTAACAATATAGGACTTCAAGAACAAGAATTTAAAAAAACTAAACTGGAGCCCTTAAAAAATATCGAGTTTGAATAAGTGACTGGCAATCTAAAAAAGCTTCAAAGTACTTGTCTGGGAGAATCCACACACACCTCCCCTTTTGGGGCTGCAGAGAAGGCACACCTGGTCCAGACTGCTTTACCCACATGGTGGGTAAAGTGCAAGATGACCCAGACAATCTGCTGCAGCAGGTCATCAGCAGGATAATTCAATATGACTTAAGGAAGAACAATTATACACCTAATGGCTAACAGAAAAGCAAAATACATCATGATTAAGGTTTTGCTATAAGAAAAGGGAAAGGCTAGAATACTCTGGGAGTTACACTACAGAGAAAAAAGACTAGCACATCAGCTCAGTATAGATGCCTTTTTGCAATGGGAGATGCAAGATCTTTTTTTTTCTTGTTTCTGATATAATCCTCCTTCCTCATCCAGAATAGTGCAGTGCCAGGCTCAGCTTTAGTCAGTATATGTGCAGTGCTAATTTCACAGTTTTATGACACTTGTTCATGTTAAGTGGAAAAACCCACTGAATCAGGGGCCTATAAAAATATTTTCAGGAATTAAACATAGCACACTTGGATGAACAGGCAAATGGACAATGCTCCTTGAAAGCCCAGCACCAGAGACTCCAGGATGTATCTTCCAAAAATAATCATTTTGCGTAAAACACTGAATTTATTCAAAGCAGGGGTTTTTTTAAACACCGTATAGAAAAGAAATGGCACCCTGAATATGGGAGAATCTGGTCTGGGTGCCACTCAACAGAAGGTAAATACACAGGACACCACTCCTGAGGCATCAGAGAACATTTGATATGGAAAGTTCTTGATTTTGACTTTCAGGGTTTTGCTTATTCACTAATTTTAGGGGGTCAGTTAAAGCCTAAAAGCAATGCATCTCCCAGCCTGTCAGAGGTATGAAACAAGCTCTGCATCTGAAGAGAAGAGTATGGAATTTAAAGGAGCTACATGCAGGAGACCAGTGAATGGCTTTAAATATATTAAGAAAAAAAAATAAAATAAAATCTCTAGCACTTGCTTAAAGTTCAGGCTGGGTGTTTTTGTGAGTACAATCTGCAGCAGCCCCTCCATGCTGGAGTCAGAAAGGCCAAACCCTCTCATCCACAGTCCTTGTGCTGCTGGGGGGAAACTACAAGCCTGCAAGGAAGGCAGGATGCAGCCCAGTGATGAAGGATGCAGATGGAGGGATCTGGGATCTCTCCTGCCTGTACAATTAGGTTGGGTGAACTGATAGCCACTGTGCCTCACTCTCCTTATGTGCAGAAGGGAGATTATCACCCTTATCTCCACTGAAATACTCTGGCATTTATGAATATAAAGAAAGTTAAATAGTTTGTGAATGTCAATCTTTCCTTTTTTGACTAATCAAAGAAAATATTGGATGCTGGTACTTTTAGCACCTCTTCTGTTTTCTCACATTTATTACATCCTGGAGCTTTCTGCTCCTCCAGTGCACTATTTCCCTGACCTCAGTTTCCCAAATACTTTTAAAGAGCAGGCAGGAGGGGAAAGAAAGGCAAAAACACTAATAATTTTACAAAAAGCCTTGACATTAAAATAGACCACAAATTTGGTATATTTGGAATAGATGGTTGTACATGAGTAGTTTAATTTTCTTAACAGTAAGATTTATAGAACAGCATTTTTTACACATTCAAAGCTTCTTGATATTTATTGGTCCATTGGAGGGTATTTAAAATAAGTCAGGGTCTGCAAAAGAAAAACATTCTGTAGGAAACAGAACAGGACTGTACTTGTGTCCAAACAACAAGGCATATATCATTTTCAAACACTCTACCACATACTCTCCTTCTCCTACTATTTAAAAGCATTAGGGCTGTTAAACCTGTAAATGGCAGCTCCAGAGCCAGGCAATAAAAATGCACTTGGAGCTATTTTAGCCCCACATGTAAGTAATTCAACCTTTTAAATTGTTGGGAAAGACACCAATTGTGACAAAACTGAGAGGCTTTTTCCACAATTCATACAACAGACTGCAAAAGGGAGATGCTGTTTCTGAAATCTGCCCTATATCCACCTTTGTGCCATAACACTTTGCTAGGTAAGGGTGTCAATCTGTGTTAAATCAGCAGCACACAGGACCCTGCACGATTCAAAGGGCTGTGCCAGCACAGCTTATTGCCGTGGCCTTACAGACAGGCCTGAGGATGTAGAGACTCCTTAGCAAGGACAGAACTGTGCTGTATGAGAGAAGGGAATCACCAACAGGTGCCCGTGTGTCTGCACCTCAGGCAGAGCTCCCAGACAGATGGAAGGGCTCCCAGTGCTGTGACTGCCCATGTGCCCACCGGCTCAGGCAGACAGCACCGCATCATTGTGTACTTGTTGCCTATTTTCAAGGTCATATTCTCAATCATGAGGCCTGGAAACAGCCCTGGGACTGGGGTCACAGCCACATTTGCTTCCCCCTGTCACGGTGTGCAGGCTGAAAACCCACCATGAAGAAAACCCGACTCAATGTGGAGAATCACAGCAATTGTTCTTCCCTGCTGGCTTAAAAGTACACATCAAGAATCCTTGACAATAACAGCCTTGATACCAAGTGCCTTTTGCCTGGTAACAGCTGCTGAGTTGAATTACAGGAAGCAACTTAATGCCTTGCAAACAGCACTGGGACCAAGATCCATCATAATATATAATTTCAGCTAATAGAACTAAGGTAATAAGACCAAGTGCTTTCTTAGGTGACAACTGAATTTCTTTGCTACAAAGACCTAAAAAAGGGAAGTATCGTGGTTACCATGAAGGTATAACCTGTTTCTGTCAAACCCCTTTACAGGCCTCAAAATTTAAGCACTGGTAGAACAAGACATGGTTTTGCCTCTGGTCAATACACTGGAATAATCTCCTTCCAACAGTAACCTGTGTCAGCCTCAAAATCATTCCTACACAGCAGAGCTTTTCCTCTCTCCTTTGGGCATGTCTTGTAAAATAGAAGTACTGTTTATCTGGCTTTGTTCAGAACACAGCTAAGTTACCCTGCAGGATGGATTCCACTCCTCTTCCCAGCAATCAGTAAATAAAGTCAATAGGTTTTCTGTTTCCCAGTTGGAGGGAGGCACTGCTTCCCTTATCATCAGGGAGCAAAGCAGCCCTAAGCAGGGTTACCCTGCCCTGCATCACTCTGAGTGGGGCAGGAGACACTGCCTTGGGGTGATTTCTTCTACTGAGTGAGGAGTAAATTGCCCCTGCAGATTATCCCCCTCAAAGGGAGCACAGATGTCTGCCTCCAAGTAGAAGCAAGATGTTCTGGTAGCTCATGTTCTGTGAGGTCAAACGACACCTCCTGCTTCCCTTCCCACCTAAACCCTGGGCACAGCTTCAGTTCCTCACCCACAGCACTGCCAGGGTTCCCCCACCGTTTCTTCCAGCACTACATATAAGGATTTCCAACCCAATTGAAAGTGTCTTTGGCAGTTTAATTTCAATGGGCACAAAGGACAGAGTCAGAAACATGCGCTGTCCCTAATGAACAGAAGATGCATCATAAAAAGCCAGACTAACTCTTTAAATTATTCTTCATTCATAGGACTGAAAAAGCCTCTGGCACTGAAAGGTCAACCCAGATGGGTACTCAGCAGCTTGCTCTGAGACAACACTTCAGTTTCTTGATGATTACAAAGTGGTTTTTTTGTTTGTTTGTTTTGGTGTTGGGGTTTTTTTGTTTATGTTTGGTTTTTGGTTGGTTGGGTGTTTGTTTGGGTTTTTTTAGATGTACTGGAATAGTTTACTCCAAAAGGGTAGCACCAATTTAACACAGAACCTGGCTGAAGATCCAGCATCCTTTTCATCCACAAGTTCCTAGACCTTCTCCTCCACAATGCAAACCACAAGCCTCCTGGCAACTGCAGAGTATCAGACAGAGAAGTCACTTGTTTCACTCACACTCCTGGGAGGGCAAATTCAGCCCCCAACCTGGAGCCAGCTCTCCCTGGGCTGTTGGCAAAGGGTCTGAGGACCAGGCACCACATTTTGGACACTGTGGCTTAGAGTACACAGGCATGTCAGTGTGGCATTCCATCTATACTGTTACTGTGGTATCATTACATCCCAATGGTAAGGGGAAATATCAGTTTCTAACAAGGCTGGTACTAACCATCCTATCCTAGATGTGTCCTGAAGGTTCTACATTTAGGAATTCAACAGAGCAAGACCAACCATCCATTTTTGAACTCGCACCAAAGTCCATTCGATTTGTGCTTTGAGTCCAGGCTTTTTCCCCCTCAGGCTTTCTGACATTAAATGTGTTTCTTCTGAATCAGCAGAGCTGTCTGTCTAGTCTGGGTTGAAACGTGTGCTGCAGACCAAGGCTGGGACACATCAGCAATCCCTGCCAGCTCCCAGCACCCAGGACTGCCAGAGAGCACCCGCAGAGGAGGGGAAGAGCAGCCTCATTTACTGCCACTGATAAGGAAACAAGCCCTGATGAGTTGTGTGTTCGAACCTTGGCCACAGCATCCATCACAGAGGCATTTACATTCCTGAGCTGATAGAATCCCCAGGAAAAAAAAAAAAAAGTCAAGAGGACAAATGCACTTTAGAAGGGAGTTGAAGAACTCTTAACATATCCACAGATGCTTAAAATAAACTGATCCAAGTCCCAAAATAATAACCAGTACAAGTAGCTTCAGAAGCTACTAGCTTTGCTAATATAGTAGCTTCCCAAAACAATAACATTTTTTCATATCTGATAAAACCATTCCTTCTTAAACTGAGTCTCCACAGTGAGCTTTTACTGATGGTTCTGGCATCATAGAGTTGGTTTGAGTGAAAAAAGACAACAACAATAGAATGGCATATACAACACTGTCACATTATCTCCATAGCTCTCTGAGGTCAACTAATTATCATAATAAGAAAATAGAAACCTTCCTTCATATTCCAGAAGTTGTCCAATATCTGGAGGAAATAATATATATTACAGTTTAGCCCTGTTCCTTTGGAGGAGCTGAGTCCTGAAAGAAATGCCATGGACCAGCCTCGAGTCTAAAAGATGTATTGCACAGGCTGTTTTCATAAACTATCCTCAAAACCAAAGGCCACATTTCTTCACATAAGCAATCGGTAAACCTAATTAAGGAACAGAAACATTGCAAATGAATGCACTTAATTTTGAAAATGTGCAGTGTATGCAAATAGCAGCACACTGAAAAAATGGTTGGGCATCTTTTTCTCTGCTCAGATCTCAGGAGCTCTGAGAGAAAAACAGCCACTGAGTCAAAGGAGGGGAAAAGCACAAATCCTTGCCATGCAGGTGCTACAAATCACTCCAGCTTCTTCTGCCCACCCCTCTCAAGGTCATGGAATCACAGACTAGTTTGGCTTGGAAGGAACCTTTAAGGGTCATCTAGTTCCAACCCCCTAAAGTAAATAATGAGTTTACAGAGGCCTGCACATAAATGCTTCTGCTCTGGATGAAGCACCCTCTACAAGTAAGACCCCGTGCCACAGGTTAATTCAGTGGGGCCAGACAGGATGGGGGGGAAGGCAAAGCGTATCATGAATTACCTGAAGGTAACTCCTCTACTATTCTGGGACATCCCTTCCAACAAAAGCAGTAAAGGATTTTCCCCCTTGCAGCCCAAGGGAAGGCACCAGCTTGGGTGTCTGAGCAGGGCAGAGCTCAGCCCCCAGCACAGCTCCGACAGCTCTCTGAGTACATGCAATGTCACGTGTGGGGCTCATGTCAGTGCCAGAACTTAGCCCACAACCTGTTTAAACATGGGTTTTAAAAGATTTCCTCCTACACAATAACAAAACAGTGATAGGTAAAAAAAAAAAAAAAGGGGGGGGTTGTATAATATAATTGGAGAGTATATATAAAGGAAATGGTGACTTGTTTAAGCTTTTCTTTAAAAGGACCCTTAAATAAAGTAACATTGCTTACAACACACCAAGCCAAAGATAAGATTACTGTAGGTTGATTTTGTACTGTGGTTTTTGTTTTTTAAACCACTGCAGGAAAGGAACAAATTGGTGTTTATTAACATTAGCTTAACTTAGACAAAACCCAGAATGAGTTACAATATGAAACTCAAAGGGGACATGGACAGGCCTAAATCCTAAAATCAAGGTGGATTTCAGCATTTGCAATTACCTAGAGGGGCCACACCCTTAACCGTGAACTACTGTGGTCTGTGCATTTGTATGTGGCATCTACATTTCTGTGGAGATGGTTTCCAGTTCGTTCAGACACGTTGCACACTGTCTGTTAATCAGTCTCTCGCTCTAATAAAATGAGGGTTATGGTATTTGCTCACTGAATTATGGCTTGGAAAACCTTAGATGATTTATTTTACACACCTGACTTCAACAGCACAATGATCTCTTAATGTGGAAGTGCTTTGCAGCACTCAAATGGGCTGTCTGGCCCTCTAAGCCACAGCCTGTCAGCAATAGAAAGGTCTCAAATGATGATGCAGAATAAAGACTGCTAATCCCCACAACTACCAGAGTCATGACTAGTCTGTTAATTGGCAATAACCAAATCATCCTTTCTAATATTACCCACAGTGGAAAAGCCTGTCCCAAAAAAACCCCACTGCAGCAGACAACTTCTTCCTTTGCTCCAAGTTCTGCCTGGTACCTAAAGCAGCTGGAAGGGAGAAACGTGGCAAGGAAAGAAGTCCAAAATGTGTCAGAGAGCCATGGGATCAGTGGGACAAGCTAACAGTTCTTCATGGCCAGTTTATGCCTTGAACCGCCAAAAGCGACAGCCACACCATGGAAGATGCCTGGAAGGGACACCATTGCTTTTGTCCCATTTGTTTTGCCTGGCAGCCTCAAATTTCCCAGTGGGAAATTTTTCTTTCTACACAGGTCATTTAAAAGGTGCTGGGTATCAATACTTGCAGTAGGTCCATATTTCAGATTTTCCAGACATATTTGCTATGCTCAGATCTGAACGAAAGCAGTTCTGATAGATGCTCTGTCTTGAAGCTCAGAGGAAAAGGTCTACAGAAAAAGAAAAAAAACCCCAAATCTCCAGAAGTGAAGTCGCTGTTTGTTTGTTTTTCCCTTCTCTTTTCCAGAGGGAAACTATCCTTCACAGAGCACAAATGAGGCTCCAACTCCTGACATTGCAGCTGGCACACAGAACACCGAGCAAGATTATGCAAGCCACAGAATGCAACACAAACCAGTTGTTTCCCCAAAAGCTTCAGAAGCATGGAGTCATTCATCTAATACATACCTTGAACTAGGTCTGGACCAGATTTGTATCTGGCTGTTGTGAGCATTGCCAATGAACATCACTCAAAAACTTGGCCCAAACCACGTATTTCCATGGAAGTTTATTTTGTAGAATTCAAACTAATGCACATGTATTCACACAACACTGCCCTGCTGCTTCTTTGGATTTCTAAAGCCTTTAACCCCCTGAATGCTGCGCAGAGGTGGGCATGGCAGGCTTGGTCACACCCCACACTTTTTCCACAGAGGTTCCTCTCTACCTGGAGCTTCACAGCACTGAGACACACACTTCAGTCCCTGGGTCATCTCTCCTGAGTGTTTCAGCCCTCATCATCTATCAGACTCTGAAGTGGGTACAGCACGTCATTCTGCTCCCTTTATGGCCTTCCCTCCTCTCCCCTCACGAGAAACCTTCAGTGACCAGCAGCACAACGAGGTGGCAGCCAGGGACCAGGAGACCCTGGCTCTGTTGCCAATCCTGGTGCTGGGAGATGGCAGAGCAAATCTAAACCCTGCTGTGACCCCCCTTCTGCTCCCCATCACCTCAGCCTGGCATGCTGGGGGGGCAGAGGCCTCTTCTCCCAGGTGACAGTGCAGCTCCCCATGTCATGACAGCCTGGCACAGATGCATTTTCTAGACAGAACAGCAACACAGCTTTTAAAGAGCTGGAAAGAATTCATATAGTCAACATCTGGCAGCAGTTGCCAAAATAAATACAGCATAGAAATATTTGTAAAATAGCTGAGGAGCAGTATGGATAATGGAGCATTATACTAGAAACAGAACAGCATATTAATCAAGGAACAATAAAGCTTTTAATTATATTTTAAAGAGTCTCACTTAAAACCAATGCAAAACATAATTCATGTGGAATGGGCAGGTCTATTCCCCATTGGTGGCCTATGCCAGTTCTCCAGCTGTAAAATTAAGAAAACAAGTCTTGGGGGCATAATGAGAAAAAAAAAAAAAAAGAAGATGAAAGGCTAAGGAGCTCCAAAACAGCTGTAACTGATACTGTGCAAGTAGGTGGGCCCAAGATCCCTATCCAAGTACTACAGAATTGTGTTTGTTTGGAAGGAAATACCAAAAATATTAGGAGAGGACTTGTGGCCATCCACCACACAAGTGCAAATTTAGGGAAGTCAAATATACTTCAGTTTGCCCTCACCTTTGAAAAATCCCAGTAACTTCCCACCTTCTGTGACACACTTAGAGCTACACAGTTCTTCCCTGGCACACTCAACCTTTTACAGAATACCTACACTGCTCACCCACAGCCACCATGACACCATCACCCACTCACTAAGTCCTGGGAGAGCTGGGTGGCCAAAACACTCTGTCTTTTTGAGCTTTGGGCATTCAAAAAGAAAAAAGACTGTGACGGGCTCCTGAGCTGCACCAGGCAGGGTGTTTTACACTGAGTATGTGGAACACGAATCCAAGAACCTTTTGGACATAATGGAGAAAAGACTGACAGTATCTGCCGGTCTGAGGGGCTGAGAAGAGAGGCTGTCATTGTTTACTGTCAGCTACGCTACGTGTATATGGCCCAGGCAGCACTCAGCTCCTCTCGAGCTTGCACCAGGAGAATGGTCAGATTGATGGGAAGCCCTGCCTGAGCAAGGTACATCTCCACAGAAACCCCCTGCGATGAAAGAACATGCCACAGGCATAGAGTGCTCACAAAGGCTGAAAGCAGAATAGCTGAGGCTCAGCCTGAGCCAACTGAGAGGCAAAGTGAAACTCAGCTGATTGAATGGCAGCACTGACCACAAGCACTTTGCTAAGGGGGTTTTTTGCCTTCAGAAAACCACAAACACAACAGCCAAACTCACTTTGTTCAAAGTGACATTTCACCTCAAAGCTCAGGATAACTATTGTTACAAAACATCAGAAGAGTCAAAGCTGTACCAGCACATTCAGATATTACTGAAATAAGTGTTCTGTGTGAGCAAAAGAGACCCTTTCCCCAGGTCCCCCATTTACAGTGTTCTTGCCTATTTCTATCAAAGGGATCTTAAGGTTCTCTCCTCCACAAATCCCTAGACATTATGCAGATTTCCTCATCACTGCACACTTCTGAGAAGCAGGACTGTTTGGAGAATAAGAGCAAACCTCTTACACTTCCTCCCCTCCTGGCAGTCTGGGAGAAGGCAGGGACTCACCCACAGCATGGTCCCACAGCAACAGTGGGGTAAGCAGAGCATGGTGATGACAGCAGCAGGTCCCATCCAAAGTGCCGTGTCCCAAAGGCTCCAATAGAAAAGCAGGAAAGCCAAATTCAGCTAACACCCCAGAAACAGCTCAAACCACTCCCAAACCCCCCGGCTGGAGCTTAAATGGGGCTCCTGGTCCCACCGCGGAGGATGTGGCAGTGGGTTCCCAGGTGAGGCTGCTTTAGTTAATTTAGTTAATTAAGGGCTGTTGGTGCCACCTGGGACTAAGGAGCTTAAAAAAACAAAAATGAGGTTATGTGTTTTAAACACCCAGCAGCGTGAGCTGCGAGTACCTTGTAGTGTGGGTTTAACAGCACAGAATTCACCTGAAGTGTTCATGGCTCTACACAGACTGGTGTCACTTGAGAGCCTCTGGCAGCACCAAAGGAAAAAAAAAGATAAAAAAGATCACCCCCAAATGAGTGGAACATTTGCAAAGAACAGAAAAGGGGATGGTTAAGTAGATTCTAGTGATCAAGGAGTGTAAGGGCAGACTGTGGGATACCAAAAGTCAACCCAAGACTTAGAAAAAGATGTGAAAGCCTATGACAAAACCATTCTGCAGCTGTTTATATTAAAGGAGAACAGTAAGGCAGAAGAGGAGTTGCTATACTATTCAGTATGTGGCCACTCAGTCCCCC
This sequence comes from Empidonax traillii, assembly GCF_003031625.1. Lineage (NCBI taxonomy): Eukaryota > Metazoa > Chordata > Aves > Passeriformes > Tyrannidae > Empidonax > Empidonax traillii. Next base: position 238,833 of record NW_020955593.1, on the reverse strand, counting down.
AGTTGTGTCATTACGCCAGCGAATACATCCAACTGGAAACTGAGACTGACATGTCTTAGTAGGAAATATATATAGGAATGGTCCAATATCACACGTTCTGCCTGTGAGAAGCATTAGAAGGCAGTGATTCACCACAAAGAGTTATCCATGGTAATGTCTCTGATGGAAAACCATAAGACTGATTTGTTTTAAAAAGTTCTGATGGCTTGGAGCACTAGAGACAGACCATATGGCTAAGCACTCCTCTAGCAAAAACCATGCCAGCAAGGGTTTAAAGATATTTTCTGCAAATAGGGGAAAGGTGAATCAAATTTTCAGGACTGTACAATGAGCTTTTCAGGTTGCAGTAAGTAGCAAAGATTCTTCTCTTTTCAATCAGGCCTTAACTGCAGTCATGAATCCCCCAAAGGAAAGGTTAAATGGTAATTTATACTTAGAAAGATGCAGACCCAGTCTCATGAATAATGGGGTATCTGAATTACAGGTCAGCAACACTGTAAATAACCAGAGTTTCTTACAGGAGTTCTCCTAAGGACGAGGGTTCTACCTTCTGAGCAGTGCTCCACGATGCCCCCTGACACAGGCAGGATAACCACTCTCCCACCACATGAGGCACAGACCAGCCTGTTTTGGGGCACATTTATTTCTTCCTCTTCAATTTAACCCGAGGGTCACATGTTGCAAAAACATACATGGAGTTATGGGCTGACTCCAGAATCAAAGTTGCTCTGCAAATTACCCATTTTGGACTTTCTAAGAGAGGGAAGTAAGAAAATATTTGTTGCCCAGGTAAAATGCAGGAGCAGCACAGACTAGTGCTGGGACAGAAGATAAGCTCTATGGAGAGAAGCTGAATTAATTTTATTGTATTGCACAAGGGATGCTATTATACAAAAGAATTATTCCTTATCTAATTTCTGCACACCCAGAGGATTGTGTCCAGTGCCTGCAGACAATACATCCAGGTGTAACATTAGCACACTATCCAAGAAGCACACCTTAGAGCAGGCTGAAATGGAGTACATCCTCACTAGGGCCATAATTCCACAGGAGAATATATTTTTATGGTAAAGTCAATTTTTCACTTCCACAGGGATGTTTAAGTATTGCCATACGTTTTATGACAGTTCCCTCCACATTAACAATACGACTTCAAATAATGCAAAGCAATGAATACGATACTTATGAATACAATGGTAAATGAAGCAGGGAGGAGTTCTGGGTTCAGTTTTTTAAGGTGGGCTGATACACTGCAGCTTATTCTATGGGGCTGACATACCAGTAAATGCTTCTTCTCTTTGGCTCTTTCTTTTTTCCATAGGCTTATTATTGCTAATTTTCTTCTTGGTTGGTGTTGGGTGTTTTTAGAGAGGAGAGAAGAAAAGAAATGAGGGACAGGATGATTCCAGTTCTTGCATCTGGCACTCCAGTGACAGTTTGGAAACTACTTTTAATTAAACAAGTGTTGATTTTTTAAAATTAGAGTAATCTGAGCCTGTAACATGCAGCTGGGAAAGCAAACAGACATTAGTTCAGCTGATAAGCACATGGTGAAGACAAGTAAAAGGAGGATATTAAATGGGATCCCATGTGATGCAAACGTTCAGAACGGCTGGCATGTGTGTGCATGCACACGTGTGTGAGCACACGTGCACCCAACAAAAGGGCTGCCACAGCCAGAGCTGGGGCCAGAACTGCAGCTTAATGAGAGGCTGTAAAATGCTCTCCTCAGAATTCCATCTGATTAGAAAAACAGGTGACTTGGAAGGACAATCTGATTTCTGGTGTGCCCTCACCAGATAACACATCACCCTGGGTAGCAGGCCAAATAAAGGACTTGCCTCGGAGTGCCAGAGTCTGACTGCTTCCTTAGGACCAACAAAAAGCCCCTCTCTCCCTATTCATTACCTCTCCCCAGAATAAGTGACAGGAGAACCAGCCTCTGGCATACAATAGCTCCCCAGAGCAGACAGCAGGGAGAATCACCTCTGATGCTTTCACTGCAAGGGAAGGAAACACTGTGGAAATCTGGTGTGATGCAGAAGAAAGCTCAGAAGGAACAAGGCTTGCTCTTATCTGCTCTACATCCAACAAACCAGCTATAATTAAGCATACAAATAGCCCTAACTGTAAACGAGAGAGCTGCAGCTTTTCCCTGGGTTAAAGCCTCTGGGAGGCAAACAGCCAAGCACTGCTCTTGCTTTCTCTGAGCCACACACAGGCACTGCACCGTGGTAAGCTCAGCACCGTGTGCTCTCTCCACACTGACACGTCATTTCTCTTCTCATCTCACCCAAAATCACTATCACATAAAGACAACACCCCTGAGTACCGTTCCTCTTAGCAAGCCAAAGTCCAGAGGAGTTCAGTGCTGCTGCCCTGATCAGCCACTTCTATCCAAGCTTCACGTTTGGCCTCGACAAGTTTGGCTGCAGCTGGAGCCTGACACGGCTGAACCGGCAGAGCTGGAAGTGCAGGGGAGGGTGAGGGATCTCCTATCCTGATTACAGGTTGCCTGGTTGTAGAAACTGCAATCTTTTGAACCTAAGAGAGAGGACGGTGTCTGGAGGATGTTGGAAAGATATTTCTGATTGGCACTGAAGGCTTGCAAAGAATCAATAGAGAATTAGGCTGAAATGGAGTTAGCGAGCTCAGCCGTGGTGCTACGTGTGCTCCGGCTGCAGCACTTCCAGGAAACAATGTCTTCAGGAAAGCAGGCGCCAGCCCAGACATGGAGCACAAGCCCGGGCATGGCCAGAGAAAAGGCCACACGTGCTATCAGCAGAGCTGCAGCATGAGGAAACAGGTTGCTCGGAGGAGGATGACAAAGAGGGCTGAAGAACGACGAGCAGGGACACTGATTCTGTGAACTACCAGAGCTGCACGAGCGGGGAAGGGACGCGGGGGATTTTCCCCCCACCCCGAGCCCCCGCTGAATACATTCTTTTCTGCCTATAAAAAAATGCCAATAATTGAATCCTAAGGCACTGACAGCTTCTGAGATAGTGCCAGAAAATTAGTATTTAACTTTTTACCCATAAGCAACACCAAGGGAATGTTAATAAAGAACAGAAAGCAAAATACGGGTTTAGATCTCACAGCCACTAAAAGAGCCTTTCCCTCTGAAATGCTCAGCTACTCCCCAGGCTCATGCACTCTGTAACAAATTCTGTCCTGACTCCTTCTTTCTGACCAGGAGGGTCTTCCTACCAAGGTAACCTGCTCAAGTACCTGGGCTTCCCTCTAAAGTCCCTCAGAGAAAAATTACATTTGATACCTCTGAGATCTTAAGACATACGACTAAAGTGCCCAATAATTTCAGAAACAATTAAGAGATTTTGAATACTGCATGGATTCTTGGTATCTGAAAATTGTGAACATGGATCATTATACTAAGTTTTCTGTGAGAAAATCCTGAAAAGAAATAACAATAATTAAAGAAACCCCTCAGGCTGAGATGGTGACCTCTAAGAAAGGTTGAAGACATGAGAGCTGAGAAAATGAAAACTACGCTGATATTTATTCACAGGGCACAAACCATTAATGTAGTTCGAGAAAACACACTGAGATTTAAACATTTCTTGTAAGCTGTTATACTTTAAAATTGAGGCTGTTCACAGATTGTCTTCTTTAAAAACTGAACCTGCTTTTTTTTTTTTTAATTTCAGTAAGTCAGAATGTTTCATTTCTCAGTCAGAATTGCTAATCAGGAAGATGTGATACAATCTGCTAAATCTCAAGAGTGCTAAGATATGAAGGGCCTTTAGCAGTGGTACAGGTAATTAAGTTTGTTATGATTTTCTATATATTCTGCAGCAGAAAATCTGATTGCTCTTTTGGCAGGGGGCCATGCCTGTTCATCTTCAAAGATGACCTGTTTTAAATTTAAAAATAAATATTATTTAAAGTTGAAGATAATTTTAATTTAATAGAGCACGTAATACCAATGTATGTTTTTCATTACATACAGCAATTAATTTTTCTTGCTAATATACCAGTGTATTGAAAACTTGTCTGAAATTTTTCATACATATTCAAAAGATGAAAACACTAAAGGCAGGTACTTAGCTGATGTTAAATAAGATGACAGTTCCTGTGGAGCTCTATTAACATACTGGCATAGTGACAGTCTGGAATTTTTTGACTGATTGTAGTAAAGGGAAGATTCAGGGAAGATTCTTTGAAAGAGAAGAGAACTTAGCATAATTTTTTTCTCATTACTGGTATTTCTCAGCAATTTCCACAAGACTTTACAAGAAACAATGTCTGTGGGAGTTCTCCATGGGATTCTTACTACTTGACAGCAGAATGAGAATGTTATTTTGGAAGGATCACAGGGTTAGGGGCTCCACATTTATCTGGTGCTGGAGAGAACAGAACCCCTTTGTGCCACTTCTTGGGGAGTGTCCACATGGCATTAGAACAACCCTGTGATCTAAAAAATGGCATAGGTGTTCAGTACCTCCAGCTACTCTACAGAGCTAATCTGAAGCTCTTATTATAGTCAGCTCAAAGGTGACTTATTTAATGAAACAGAAATATACACACATCCTCATCTTAAACCTTGATCATTTCAGCCAGCATTCAAACTGCAACAGTTCTCAGTGCCACTAATCCACACATGCTCACACATCTGGTTCTAGCCAGTAGATCAAATTAGTTCTCTTCCTCAAGGAACTGTCACAAGTGAAGCCCCCAAGGAAGCCCTAACCACATGCATCTCACCACTTCTTGAGATTTACTCCCAGCATTATTTTACAAGCTATTACACTGAACTGGAAAAAAGATGACTGCAACCATGTAGCTGGTTTACTGTGCAGACAGCTGCTTTAGCAGCTAACTAATATTAGAAGTATCTGGCCAATTCTCATGTAGAGGCTTTATTAATTTACAGGCCCAATTTGGATTTCTGGGAAATTATTCCTGTTGTCCATTCTGAAACGATACTTTGTTTTGATAAATTATAGTATTCAAGTCTCCAGCTCTAACAAATATGCTAAAAATAAGCCAAACAAAACAGTAGTCTTGGGGCACTGTATTATTAGTCTGCAGTCATTTAATTTCATCATGTTTGTGTATTTTTCCTAAAAATTATTCACTTAAGATAAGGCAATAATCAAAATTTATCTACAGCCTGTAACAACTAGTTTTCCTTAGCACTGACTAATGTGCACTACCTAAGCTTAATGAAGACTTTAAAATGAGTATTAATATAGTACTTTCAAGTAAAAGGTGTGATTTTCCCACAGATGCATCAATTATTACATTACCACATCCTGCCTGAGAGTTTTGCAGTCATACATTTGATGATGGGCACTTTAAGGCACTAATGCTGGGCAATTTTCTCTAAATTCTTTTCTGGACAAATCTCCTTAAGCTCGTAATATCTTAATGCTTTCCAAGAACAAAAGTTTTGAGGCAGCAGTGTTAATACAGTCAGTGCATAACACATTCATGATAACCACGACTTCCTGAGACCCCCCAGGAGAGAGGAGATTCCAGAGCTGCTTGTTTTGGGAGTGCCAGGTCACCATGCCAGGGTGTGAGGCTGCTCTGCCACGCTGCCCTCACACAGACACTACTGGGGCTCCCTGTGGCTCAGGCTGCTCTGAAACCTTGCTGAGAGCCAGGAGCCACCAGCTGGGGATCCCCATTGCCACACCAAGGTGACTGTCCTGGAACAGGGCACAGGGACAGGGAGCTCCTGCCTGCATGCCCTGGATCTCTGACCTTGCAAGCTGCCCCTTCCAGCACTTACCCCTTGCCCTGGCACACGCAGTGCTGGCACAGCTGCCCAATTGCAGCCTAATACATCTACACCCAGGTGTGCCTTAAGCTCAGAATAAACAGCCTGGCCCTGCAGGAGCCCACTCCCAAAGAGGAGGTTGCCATGGGAAAGCCTTCTGTCTCAGAAGGTAATTTCTGACCACATCCCAAATCTCAAAAATCCATGAGATGTGCGATGCGTGGGTGACATGAAAAGAGCAGAGAACCTGAACGCTGCCTAAGCAAGGAGTTTTGACTATTTACCTTCTAAATTTGTTAGCATTTACCTAGCAGCTGGGACCAGTATCATTGCAAGGACTTAACCTTAAGGCTCTTTTGGGGGAACACAGCAAACAGAAAAGTTATCACCAACCAAAATCAATGCATGTGTCCGCAAAAAAGGAGAAAGAACCCTCAAGCAAAGACACGCCTGTGCCAGTGTTCAAGCCTTCTCTGTAGCAGGAGGGAACAAATAAAGAAGAACTTCTATTTTATAACAGTCTGCTGCTTTAAAAAAATGACATTATTAAGGCAGTGTGTATAATCCATAGGTGTGTCTAAAAGGACTGCATACAGAAGAAAGGGATTGCGTTTGATGATATAAAATACACGGAGTGATGGATTACATCGCATTCCACTATCAGCAGAACGTAAAGGATTTGAAAATAATGATTTGGCTTTCAGCAAGACGCAGAGAGTTTGTCCATGGTTAGTCAGAAGTACTGTACTTCACACAAATGCTTCACAGAGGGTGACACAGTAATTACAGAGCTGGGAAATGGCCACTCTCTATCTGCTCTGCACTTCACAGACTAAAGAGAGATTTCATGCATATTGAACACACTCGTGTTAGCTCAATTCACTTTTTCAATATTATTTTATAAGGCAAGAATAATATAAATTCTAAACCGCTATTCGAATGCTACATCTATCTTATCATGAGTTACATTTTTTATAAAATGCAACTTTACTGGAAGCACACGTTTGCATAATCTGTGGAAGAAAATTGGCACTCTAGGAATTTATAATTTGCTTATTTCTTACAAAACCTTCTTTTGATGTATTCTGCAGGTTGATAGGGTTTCAGTGTATTTAGACAGATACAAAAATATTTTCTGTGGTTGTGTATTTGCTCCTTTGAGCAGACTTTTCTTTAGAGTTTGCAATGTATTTTCATAGAGCTTGCCAAAAGAAGTTTATGATTTATCTGCAGTTTAAAAAATTAATTTCAAATCTTCTTTGATACAACACACTTCCAACTTTTGTTGTGACACAGATTATTCAAATGTGCCTGACAAAGAGTATGCAAAGTGGTTTTACAGCAGGAAGTTCAGCTGACAGTGCCCAGGGCCCTGCGTGAAATCCAAAGGATTGTGGGTTTATAGTCTCATGGATGGACAGTGATAACTCGGGGTTTTTTTGGATTAATGGGGAAGCTCCCACTGGGCATTTCCCAGTGATGCTTTTGGGTAAGATACCAAACCACTGCTCTGTCCCCATTAGTGTCATGCATCTTTTTCACTTACTGACAAGCTGTCAAGGACCTGTTAACGTGTCACAAGACTCTGGAATATGATTATAGTAGGGTTCTTTTTTTTTTTTTTTTTTGATTAAGCTCTTTTCAGCTCATGATATCCATGTGGAGTTTATGTCACAGGAGTCAAAGCCTTAAAATAGCCTGGAGACAGCCAGTACCTTCCTACCCAACTGGGTAGGACTGCATAGCCAACAGATTCCTTGGGAACAGGACAGAGAGTCACACTTGTAGGAATCCCCTCTAAACACCAAGGGACCTGAGCAGGAAACTGTACGAAAACCTCACACTCTACACATAAAAATACGATATTGCCAATCGAAGAACTGCTCTGCAACTACAAGAAAAGCCTCCAAGTAGGAGCTGAGTTAAGACTCATGACCTGGAGCCTCTGTTGAGGCTTTTCTTCAGCTTTGGAGAAGCAAAACCCAGGCAGTGCCTTGCTGGTTTCATGCTCCAGTTCATCACTTGGAGGGCTGTAATTAATTCCACAAGGACAGGGCTGATCCCACACAGACGCTGGGGGACAGCCTGGCAGGCAAGGATAAGACAAGGAACTTCCAAGACAAATCCCCCACCTAAGGTCCATGGAATGAACACAAGTGCAGCGGGTATTTCCCAGACCACATGGAACACTTGGATGTTTCTCACACTACAGACTCAAAAAAAACCTGAAAAAAGTCCCTGTGGCTTTAATAAAAACTGAAGAGCTGCATGAAGAGAGAAAGAGAAAAATTAACTTCCAGTGAACACAACTAGTTGACCACTTTCAAAAATAGTAATTTCTTATAATGTGTGAATAAAATATGAATATTCTGATTCTCAGGACAATTCTGCAAGTACTTTCTAAGATGAGTGATATAATATTCCAGCTTGGCTGCAACTGTACTAAACTGCTGTAATGGGATTCTCTGCTTGAACTTGCAATGGGACTGTATCTCAGTTTTGAGAGGGTGCCTTATCAATAGCTGATTAGAAATGCTGCCATGACCTCTATATGTTATTTAAATCAGGGTATGAGAAAAAAACAGTGTCCCTGTTCTTTACCCTGAACCAATGTCCTTTCTGTGCTTTGGCAGGGCCAGGCCCATCGCTGCAGCTCATCCTGGGCAGTAATTCTGCAGGCAGCCTTAGGGACACCACCCTGCACAGGAGGGAGGAGGGCAGCAAAATCCAGCACTTTGTTGGCTCAAACTGTTGTCTCATTAAGTCAAAGGCAAAATCCCCAGTGATGATTACTGGGTCAGGATTATGCCAAACTCTCCCAGCTTGGTTTTACTGGCCTTCATTCTTTCTCATGAATTTTAGAATATAATGCCTTTAAATCCAGAAGAACTTTCTGGCTGAAAATATCAAGCTTACTAGACAGCTTTAAAAACTATACATTATTTACAGGGGGCAAAATATTCCAGCTTGAATCTGTATTTTTCCTTTTGTATTCAAAACCTACAAAAACACCCCCTCAATAAATGAATGTTCTTCCAATCGCACGTTACCAAGTGTTTCCGTTTGGGAAAATGATACCTTTTCAACACAAAAACAAGCTTGTGGCTTTTTAACAGGCCGAAAACTGCTTTTCCCCCCATCAGCTCTAATGTTTTTCCATCGTGTAAGAGATTTATCCTGATCCAGTTTAGCCCAGGGCACGTTCAGGTTACTGCAAATGTTCTTTGCGCTGGCTGTCGCTGTAACAGCGTCCTGGGTGTGCTGCAGCACCATACATATTTAAACAGGCTGTTGCTTTACAAGCACATGTTCAAAAGATTTTATCTAATCAAATTTTAAATAGGAAATTACTTGTCTGACTTCACATCAGACAGCTATTCCTTTCCCCGCTGTTCCAGATTGGATTATTAGGAGCTCACTACTAAATGGTCAGCAGCGTGCCTGAGTTGCCGGTCTTCATTTGGGCTATAAATATCAGATGATGATTTATTACTAGGCAGTTGCAACACTGCAATAGCAAATTCTCTTTAATCTCTTTAATTTGAGATGAAATAGCGAACAGTTCAGAAAGCTGAGAATTTCTGAGGTCCTCAGTGCAAATAACAGCTTCATCAGTTGATTTCAGTGTGCCTGCTCTCTAGTGAGTCCAGGGGTTGCTCACTATGGGTTTTTGATGCCCACACTGATCTAGTCCTGCTCATCTTTGTGAATAAACTCCTAACTCTGGGCATCTACTCCATAGTAAATGGGTTAAAACTGTGGCTTTGAGAATGTTCAATGATTTTTACTACTAAATTGAATAATGTTTGAAAGAGTAGCTTTTACCCTCATGTGCTACCTGTGTTATCACTGTTTAACATTCCTGCTTCCTCTGTACTTCAGATGAGAGTTCATGATTCCCACAGTGCTAGAAATTGTATTATCTGCTTATTCAAAAGTAGATGTTTGCTCATCAGAATGTGCTTTCACCTCTTCCAAAATGCTGATTACATTTCTTCTGAATGGCACCAGCCAAATGTGTCTCACCCTTTTTAGGGAATGCAGCTACCCACGCAGGGCACTGGTGCAGGTGGGTTTGCTTGTGCCTATCATACCTACATCAAGGATGCACAGCGTTTCAGAAAGCTCTAAAGTAGCAAATGGATTTAAATCTTGCTGAAATGAAGACTGATCTGCAAACTTGACAGAAGTGTTTATTTAGAAGATGAACAAACTCTAATGTGACGTAAAATACCCCAAGAGATAAAGAAAAAACAACAACTAAACATTTCTAAATTTCAAAATACTGCTTTGTCACATTCCAAGTTCGGTTGGTTCCTTATGGTATTTTATTTCAGAAGTAATTCAAATTTGGCTTGACAAACTATTAGACATCCAGAGAAGAACACGCACAATACAGGGTTTGAGAAACTGATTAAAGAAGACAGCCCAAAGAATGTTAGAAAATCTGTCTAAATCCTAAAGGACAGGAAGACAAGGAAGGAAAACACTTTCTGATTGTGATATTCAGGAACCTGAACCAGGAATGGAATGTAAGGCAGAAAAATAAAAGCTTCTGATACAACTAAACATGAGGGGCAATTAATGGAGGCAAATGGAGGAAACCAGTTTAACAACAGTGTTAGAAGAGGTGCTGGAGGATCCTATGTCCTGCTGACTTTTCCATCACTGAGAACTGTGATGATGACTCTTAGTAATCCATAATTTAGAGACTTCACCCTGTTTGTACAGATTCAGGCTCCCCACTCCAGTATGGGTTATATGAATCACATAAAAATAAAAAGGTTTCTAACTTGGCTGTATTGCAAATTATATCCAGTTCCTGACTTTGTACCTAGCAGATGGCATTACAGCCTAACACACCCTAAAATGCCTCTGAAAGGTGTCAGCTCTCCTGTCCATCCTGGATGGGGTTAAATTTCAGGGAAATGTTACTTGACTGCTGTTAGGATTGAAGGACAGAAACAAACACACTTAAAAACCCATGGACAGGAGACCCTGTGGGATAAAGCAGATGCAAAATCACCTGCAGAGGAATAATGTGCCTAATCTTTGAACTCTTTTCAGGGAAGGTATTTAAGGACATGCAATATCATCAGCTGGTTTAAGTTACTGTAAGTACCTTGATCTCAAGGCAGCCAGATCCAGCCCTATAAATTCTTGATCCTGTTGATATGTCACATATTTCAGCCTGAAGTTCTGTTTTTTCTGTAGTAAATTGAGTATAGAGTAAGGAGCAGTTGTGCTGTGCTCTCTGTTACTGTAAAACTAAACTGTGCTTTCTTTTAGGGTATTGTTTTGATCCTAAATTTCTCAGCTGAGACATTGTGATGGCATTTCTGTTGGCTTCAGGTACAACAGCACTCCTATAAGGAGTATTATTTTACCCTAAAATGGACACTCAAGGAATAAAAAAACCTTAAAATGTGTACCTGGCGTACTGATGGCAGGTTTTTTCCCAAAAGTAAAGACAAAACACCCCCAAGAAACATTGGTTCAAGAGAGAGAGGGAGGGAAAACAAATCAGAGCAGTTCTTTTCCTCCTCTAAAAGAACAGCGACTGCTTAGGCTTTCCTTATGAATCATAAAACAAGGGAAGGTGGTAGAAGGGAGAAACACAAACTGCATTTGCCTTTCTCAGTGCCTTTCAGTTCTATTCCCACTGTCAAACAGCTGCACCACCTGCCTTTTACTTGTGTGCAATGAGAGATGACAGAGGGTTTCTTAAAGCCTTTAAGGTTGCAGTAATTCATAACCTTGCCTTAATTAAACTGGAATAATTTACCTTTGGAAGAAACAAGGTCCAGGGTTTGCTTTTACTATCTTCTTTCCATGGAGAAACGTGTGGGGCTTTTTCCTCCAGATATCCCCATGTGCAAACATGTGGCTTCTCACGGCGCTTCCCCGGACAGGACTAAAATCCTGATACAATGGAGCATGGAAATGCAGCATGGCTGATGTCTCCAACCAGCGTGGGGTGTAAATGGCACAGTGATTCCCTGTGCTCAGCTCCTCATCAGAGAGCAGCTGAGGGCTCCATGGAGGAGGGAGAGTGGCAGGGGTGCCACGCGGTCCAGCACATGGATCAGGGACCAGCATCACTGTCACTCAGCTCTGGCCAGGCTTGTGTGGCACGAGGAGAAGCTCGAAGGTGAGCGTTTTCCTTGGGCTTGCAGGATTCTTTCCGTAACTTACAGTCTAATGGCATTCCTAATTTAAAGGGAGCTTCCATTAAGTTATACGAGTTATCCATTTTGGAGCCATTTGAAGGACTTTCCACTGTTAACTCCTCTTTATTAATTTTGGCTTCATGGCATTTGGGGGGCGAATTGCCTTAACCTTCCCATTTATACAATCACTGCTTGGCATGACAGAGATATTACAGCTCTTAAGTGAATTTCTCGTCAGAAGGATATAAATCACAAAGCTCATGAGAGTTACTTGGGAAGGATGGGTTTTACTCCCCATTTACCTTGGCCTCTGAACTCTGGGTCCAACATGATCCTTGCAGATGGCATTCACAGAAGAAAGTACTACGAGTATGGGGTCAAACTATCAACCTGCAGCCTGCCCTTACAGCCTGAATCAAGAAGTATGTTCTGCTTCACGTGTTTAGCAAGGCCATTTTTCTTGGAAGCTTGTCTTTCTCACGTTTTAGCCATCAAATACAAGTTGCTTCATGCTCGTGGGGGTTTGACTATGTTGTTCCTGTTTGGGACCCTTCAGCTTTGGGAAACTTTTGTTTATAAAAAGTCCATTTTACTAAAACCTGTGAGAAATGCTGGCGAGTGGGAATTCACTGGAAAATGAGGAGATCAGTGAGTTTTCAGTTTAGGGCTGCTTTCAAAACACATCTCAGAAATATATGTACACACGGAGTTGCTCCTGTGAAAAGTAACTAGATAAAATATTGCTGACAAAGGCAGTGAAAATTGCTCTGCTGTAATAAGTGTGTGCAAGGGACAGAGATTACTCGTAATATTTTTAATAGAATGTTGGTAAAAGCGCATTACCCTTCAGTGATCTCCAATGCAGTCTCTGATGACTCCTTATACAGAACTACTGCAAATACTTAAGCCCCAAAAGTCTTTATCTTGATCTCTCCAATGTTTAATTTCCTCCTACAGAACATGCACTGGAAGGTTCTATACCCTAAGCAACTAAAACGCTTTACCTCTTAATTTTGTCTAAAGGGTGCTAAAATGATCAAAAATGTGTTGCAATTTACATTTCTCTGGTGAAATGGTAAAATTGTAACTCTCCAATTACCATTTTACCTCTTTGAAGGCACCAAAGATAGTACCAAAGCTGTTCAGAGAGTCACAGAGCTCACAGAGCTGGCACAAGGACTGCTATTCCTCTAGCTACTGTTCTGATTAGCATTAGGAGACAATCCTACAGGGGATGTCTTTATCTGGTTGGGCAGAAAGTCATTTGTACAACTTGGCAAAAACTGTCTTG
>NW_020955593.1:224150-225431 GCF_003031625.1 Empidonax traillii | reverse complement strand
AATTGTAACTCTCCAATTACCATTTTACCTCTTTGAAGGCACCAAAGATAGTACCAAAGCTGTTCAGAGAGTCACAGAGCTCACAGAGCTGGCACAAGGACTGCTATTCCTCTAGCTACTGTTCTGATTAGCATTAGGAGACAATCCTACAGGGGATGTCTTTATCTGGTTGGGCAGAAAGTCATTTGTTCAACTTGGCAAAAACTCCTTTCTTGAATGAATCTGAGCGGGAGCACCAATGGTGCTGGCAACTCTCTCAGCTCAGGCCTAGGAGTGAGAATCTGAAGGAACTTAAATCCCATTCCCTTACACCTCAAACTGTCCTGTAAACACTGAGGTTGAGGAAGGATGGGGAGTGATTCCATGATTCTTCTCCTGTGCATTTTGGTTGGAATTATACTGTGTAACAAAGAAGGTGAAGTGACACAGAATACCTTATCCCTGGGTTGGCAGATTACAAAAAGATTTACTCAGGGATAGAGGAGGGGGGGAAACCTCTTTCTTTCTCTCTTTCTCTTTTCTTCCCACCTTCTTCTCAGAACCCCTCTCAGCTGCCCCTTGATCCCATCTGCACAGAGCAGAGCCTGCAGGAAATGTCACTGTCACCTACAGACACTCTTAGCAAAGTGTACCCAGGAGGGAACAGGGGGACACCACTACCAGATCAAAGTAACTCATCTTAGGATCAGATCTCACTAAGTTCAAATAAATAATCAAAATCTGTACTTTTCCTCCTGATTATTTATGTTTCTTTGGTTTTCTCTGCTCCCATGTCTCCTCCCAAACTGTATCCACAACAGAAGCCAAAGCCAGAAATCTGAAGTTGTGGAACTACCACCTGCTTCCCCCACCATGTGCTGAAGGTTGTGGCAGGGTTTGCTTATGGTCCTCTTGACAGAGGCTCATCTTTACTTACCAGCCCTAAGTTTCCTTTAAAATCAGACTTATATTTGAGTTTAACCTGTTACTAAGCTGTTTTGTGGATGGAACGAGGCATTTACACTAAGGGCAATCTAGGAATTTGTAGGCTTTCTGAAAACAGTGGCAGATAAAATGTCTTGAGCAACGAAGGTTGTAGAAAAATGGCTTTGCGAGGCAGTGGGTTCAGGAGGAGGCATGATGGAGAGGTTTCTCTAGGCAGGAAGATGGAAGGCACTGAAAATGCAGTATTTCTGTGAGCCAGGATCATCTGTGAGGATGTGTGGTGATGAGAAGTTGATGAGCATGGCTGACTGCCAGCAGATATTATGATCTCAGAATATTGATGTTTTGTACTAATAA
>NW_020955593.1:149597-224089 GCF_003031625.1 Empidonax traillii | reverse complement strand
GTTCAGGAGGAGGCATGATGGAGAGGTTTCTCTAGGCAGGAAGATGGAAGGCACTGAAAATGCAGTATTTCTGTGAGCCAGGATCATCTGTGAGGATGTGTGGTGATGAGAAGTTGATGAGCATGGCTGACTGCCAGCAGATATTATGATCTCAGAATATTGATGTTTTGTACTAATAATTACAAAATCAGCAGCTGTACAATTGCATATTTGGATAAATACAAGTGTAAGAGCATCCTGTGACATGCTGAATGGAAATAAGTATGATTAAAATGACAGGTCACACAGTAATACTGATGCCAAGAAAAGACAGACAAGCTGGGAGAATGATAACATAATAAAGCATAAAAGAATCTTGATACTCAAAAGGAAAAAACTGATAATGAAAACATTCATAAGCCAGAAACATCCGTAAGTCAAAACGATACATTAACTTTCCATAGCTGTTGAGAGCAGATACAGGTCAGACATAAGACAATAAGAAAAAAGAAAATTGTCTTCACTTGTAAAGGCAATGTGGGGCAAAAAACTCCATCCTTCTCATAAGCCCTAAAGAAAAGAATCTACAACCAGGGCAATCTCTTCAGACACTCTGTCTAGAGCAGAAAGATGGACTGAAGCTGGGGAGTGTCTTCCCAGACAAGAAGAAAGCCAGGGGTTTAAATCATGATACCTGAATATGCTAAGCAGGTTTGTTATAGATTCCCACTCGGGCACTGAACTGTGACAATAAGCAGGATGTTCAACCGAGGTGGCCAGAACCAGGAAGCACAAAGCCTGGCTGGGATGCCACAGGATGTGTTTGTTTACCAAATCCTGCACCAACAGACACGATTTTAAAGTACTGTATAAAATCTGCTGCGCCTAAGGGCAATTCTTGTTATTCCATGGAAACCCACTGCTTTTGGGATGGGGACAAAGCTGAACCCATCTCTGCGTGGAGCAGGCAGCGAGGTGGGGGAAGGTAAGACCAATGTCTCCACTTCCTACAATCTACAGTTTCAAGTCATGGGTTTAACACCTGTCCTACGTGAGGACATGCTGAGCTTTTTGACCCACATAGAGATTCTAACCTCAGATGGGTGAATCTGGTGCAGAGACTGCAGTCCATGTACACCAGACACTTGGGTTTGTCTCTTCTGTTCAGTGCAGGAGGGCCCAAGGGTAGGCTAAACTACGTTTTCCCTAATCTGTGCCGTTTGCTTGCCCTGCCAGCCAGAGAACAGCTGTAGTCCATCACTAGCTACATTCCCTAGGACTTTGCACCACATTGTATCAGTCTCTTCTAGACAGAAGCTTGGATCAATTCCTGCCATACACTGGCTATGTGAAGCACATGGCTCCATGTATGGTGCAGTGATCCACGTCAGTGAGCAGCTCCAGGAATCCCTGTGTCCTCCACGCACAGCCAGGTGTGCACATAGACCCATGGCTAGAGGGGTATCAGCACAAGGTCTCCTAACCACAGTGCTCCACAACCTCCACACAGCCCAGAGCTCCACACTAAATGCACTCGCACTAAATGCAGGTTCCTACCTGTGGTCTAAACACTTCCTCCAGCTTTGTTCAGTGGCTCATCACCTGGTGATTTCCCTGAACACAGCTCTAACATTGGTTGTCATTTTTGTGTGGGGCCTCATGACAACCCACAGCTGTGCAGCACAGCTGGGAACTGGAAATCCCCTGCACTGACTTCCTCCCAACTTTTCACAGAGCAGGCAGAAACATTTTCCTTCTCCCTGAACAGCGTGGGCAGGACACTCATGCCTCTCCTAAGGAAACATTCCCATGGCTCAATCCTGCAGGGCACCAACAACCCCTGCTCTTTGCCACACCACCACCACCACCTTCACCTAAGGGCTTAGGAACGAGCACTTCCATCAGTGGGCTCATGCTGTGACCAGCTCCATGTCAGCTGGTGGCTCTGGGAGCACTCTGTGCTCAGCAAGGCTCAGCAAAAGATGCTGCTTTGCCCTTCTGCCTAGAAACCTGCAGCACTGCAGAGGGCAAACCACAGAGCAACCTCCCCATCCACACTCCAGATTTATATGGCTTACTTTCCTCTTCTTAAATCTCTCCTAACAAAGCTTTGTTCGAAGATGATTCACAGATGTTGTCATTACAAAGTTGGTACTTGCCAACAAATAACACATGGGCCTGCTTGAGAAACTGCTGTTCCCACAGCTTTCCCCAAGAAGAGATGCTTGTGGTAACTGGTAAGGCCTGTGAGAATACGACATTTTAAAGCATCTTATACCATACATAATTTTTGTAAAGAATGCTGGTTTCCTGAGAATTTATCTTGTAAAATTATTTGGATAAACCCACATGATACAGAATAGATAATTAAGCCCATTATGACTGAAGAAGGGATCTTTTTAGGTAACAATTGAGCAAAGACTTATTTGTAACAAAGGGATAAACAAAAAACCAGCAATAAATACTGCATCTTAATTAAAGATTTAAAATGAAATTATTAACTGATATGCAGGCATGATTCTCAAGGACTAGAAGGTGACAAACAAAAGGACAGGACTGTACCATCCATTGTAGGATGAACTGAAATGCAGAGATGGCAATCCCCAACCAAAAAACAACCAAAAACCAGGGAAAAGGGTATGAGCAATGAGTGGCTGGAACAGGCATGCACGGAGTCACTTATGTGTTTACCTACTCAGGAACACACTGGAATCCAAAACCAAGGAGCCCGTCCTTCTGTTACCAGTTTGGAAAAGCCATGCGGGGAGACAGCAACACACCCTGTCTGGCAGAGGTTTACTAATAGTTACAAACAGAAATTCTCTGACAATGGACACCCAGATACCGCTGAACCTCCTGGCAATTTACTGGTAAAGAAAAGGTAATTTTTATTCTGGGAGGTGGAAAGAAATGAGCATTCAGGTAGGTTTTCTTTTGCAATGCTCTTAACACTTCAGTGGTAAATATAATTTTCATTTAGGTTTCAAATAAATGACAGATGTAGTAAATTTTTATTGCATTCTAAATTCAGCATTTTACAGGTCGACATTGAAATCCTTTCCTCTATTTTCTGTTTTTCATGGACCTGTTGTTAAAAGCACAACTGCTCTGCCAAAAAGTCTGTTTGGAAAGGCTTTTATTGCCTTTGTTCTGCTGGATGACTCCACGCTGAAACGTGCCCTGATGAGCTCGCTGGCATTTCACAGCTCTTGTTCGTGTCTCACCCATTACCTGCTGTAGTCAGGAAAGATATTCCCACCGACATCACCAAGCTTCCCATCAGGGGATGTGGGATTTGATTTGGGATTTAACTTTAGCTTCAATTCGTATCTTAATTCACTCTGTGTTTCAGGCAAGCTGGGAATAGGCAGTGTTGTCACGTTCCACTTCCACAAAATTAATGGTTAGATGTACTTGACGGGTTTTAAGTTTAGGAAATACAAGTTCACAGGCTGAACAACTGCAAACACCATCTAACAGACATGCAGCAGGAGGAAATTCAACTAATCTGATGTTTGTTATTCTTTAACATTCTATTAAAGCAAAGCAGCTCCATAATGAGATTACTGCATTTTATCTCTTAATTGTATCCAGATATGCAAAAGAGATTTACTGCTAGTGGCTTGTGTACAGTACAATATTTTAAAGCTAATTATGATACAGCATTACTACTGTCACACAATGAAATACTTATTCTTCTGTTATGAATCAATACCATTTTCTAAAATTTATTGTAATTACCTTTTTAATTGGATATACACCCTGCTAAATTCTGAAACAGCTAGTTTTGGAAATGTAATTCTTTTAAATCCAGGATGATATCAGCATAAAATATTTTAATTAAATAGATAGCAATAAAGGGGCAAAGGAGACATTAAGTAGCTTTCCATTATTAAAGGCAGCTGAAAGTCAAGCCTTCAAAGTATTCAAGTTTTTATTTTTGAATGCCTGAACTCTGCCATGCTCCCTGGAAGCATGCACACACATCCTCCCACAACACTGTATTAATGGACTGATTGTTCAGTGAAGAGTGGGTAGCACCTGGCTTTGGTTTGTATTACTCCAGAAGAGAGGAAAGCACATTATAGTATTTATCCTTCCAAATCCCCAGGGCCTAAAACATCTAGAAATCTTTCCATTGCTTATGGAGGTAATACAATAAACAACAACAAAGTTAAGTAAATAGTTTTAAAATAACATCGTATCGTAGTTCTTCTGTCCAAAAACTTCGGTGAGTAGATGATGAAAACCTCTACTTGATCAACAATTTTTAGAAACACTGTCCCCACATGATGTACCTCTGATCACAATGCCATCCACACGAATTAAAATTCAAGTAGTTACAAGCTGGTGCTGCAAATTAGCTGTAACATTTTGCACGTTTCAAAGTTCACATCTAAGCTTGGCTTCCCTGCACAAATATTCACAGCAGGAGCAACTGAAGTCTTGACTACAGACCAATCACAGCAGGTCTGCAAATCTTACCTGAGTGCAGGATATCTTCCCCCCCTCTCCACTCAGCAGCAAAGGGACAAGGAAAAGGCCTTTGTTTATCTCAGCAGCAGTTTAAAACTTACCTGAGTTCCAGCCCTCTCAATAAACATTGTTTTTCAACACTCTTACACCTGTATTTCATCTATACATCCAATCCACACAATACTGACACGCACTATGGCAATTAAAGCAGTTACATTTTGATGAGCTAAAACGAATCAGAATTTACAGATCAGAGAAAGCAATAATATCAAGTATCCAGAAACATCTTACTACTTATTGAGTTACTAAAAGGATTTAACTACATATTATATTGGCAGTATGTAGGTGGAAGCTGTGTTAGATTCTGATGTTGATTCTACACTTGGTGAGGTATTATCCAAGTAATTTAATGAATAAATATTGCAGAATGCATATCTGAGACTATCAAGAAATCTCACTTATCCAGCAGCTCACCACTAGAAAGAAAACCCCACAGTATTTCATGTGTTTTTTCAAGAATACAGACTTTCAGCCAACTCTGTTTGCATCATCCTTCAGTATCATTATGCAATAAATAAATATTTATGTTAACAGCACACTCTGTAAGAACATCAATTTTCTATTTATTTGAAGAGCCCACAATATCTAGGAAGGCTCTTCAGTATTTCTGTGATCTAGATTTCATTGCAGATATTATTCACTCTAAATTTAAGTCTTTTATCTGCACACCAAGTGTTAAATTACATTGGGTTACTGTCTGTATCATTCTGTTTTTACTGCAGCTCTTCACAGATTAGGATTCAAATCCTTTGAATTTATTAGGATTTTGACAGTAATTAAAAGCAGGATAAGTGTGAGCTCTGTCCATCTAATTGTGACATTTACGAATTGCCAAGCTCTGTAAGTACTGACAGCAACTGTGTTTACCTGCTGTGTGGATCCTGTCCCCAGATCCTTGACAACCATCCTCATCATCACAATCTCCACTTGACTCCACCTCTCCACTTCTTCCTCCTCCACTTCCAGCATCTCGGGAAGCCCATCTTTCGAGTTTCAATTTTGCCTTCTCAGCATCCAGCTGAAACGGAAGCAGCAACAAACCAACAATGGTCAGAGTATTCAATGTGCCAGCTGTCCTAGGACTTATTTTGAGTTATTTACAGTTGAACATCACAACATGCTTTACAACCTTTGAAGAGCTGAAGGCATTTGCTACTTTTCACAATGGACTTGGTCACTTGGAAACGCTGGCCCCCGGATATGACTTTTAAGATGGTGCCATTTAAGATGCCTGTACCAACTGCAAGCTGTTCATTAAATGTCACTTGAAATACATTTCTAGGACTGAGCACAGAATAAGAAAAACCTTTTACAGAATAAATCTAAATGTATCATACTAGGTCACACTTGCTCTAACAACACCTTTACTCCCCAAACTCAGCTTTTTGATCTTTAGATAACTCTTTCTCCTGCTGTCACCATGAACAGCTGCCTACTATTAGCACCGTGGGAATGAATGATTTTTCAGTTCACTGGTAGTTCCAAAAGATGAAAAATCCCATTTCACTGGCAGTGAATCTAAACCCAGCTTTTGCAGGGCTCATCAAGAGCAGCGCTATTTGGGAAGAAAAAAAGTAACTGGTTAAGACTAATAAATTCTGTTATAAGGCAAATATTTATCAAGCAAGGAGGATTCAGGAGAAAGCTGAACCTTTCCCCCACACCTGAGGAGCACCAACCAAATGCAAAGATTTTGTACTGCTTCTCAAAGACTCTGTACTGCTGTCAGATTCTGGACCTCTCCAATAACCTTCATCACAAGTATCTTCCTCCCAAAGTATTGCAGATGCATTCCAGGCTTTGTGATCTGCTTCATCTCAGAGGGCCTGGTTATTCTTGGTGCTGAGCAGAACGTGTTTGGAAATGTAGCTACTTTGAAGAGCCAAACCCATTTCACACTAAAAAGGCTGGGAGCTGTGGGAGGAACTGGAGCACAGGGCTAATACAACTTTATTAACTGGGCTGAAAGGATGATGATGGACACAGCAGTTTCTCTGTAGTGGGAAGTTGTGTGTGACAGTTTCCCTCTTCAGCTGCTGTGAGCTGCCATCCCCCACTCTGGGCTGACAAACCCTTGTGTCAGTGCAGCAAAGATCCTGTTCTATGGAACAACAGATACAACTCCTATAGGGCAGAACTCAGGAAATGTTTCACCCTTTCACTGTCTCTTTGCTCATTCTGAAGACACAAATAGCTTCCCATAGTGCAGTGGGGAGCTCAGTAAGTAGGAGGAGAGGGTATGGACTCTAGTGGAGACTCTCTAACTTTACTGCATGATTGTTTTTTATGAACAAGTTGCTTAATGCTGAGCCTTGTTATTCACAGCCTAAAGACTGATGTCATGGCAATACAAACCAACATTTTGTTAAACAATTGGAAAAATTTGCCTATGAGGGAGAAAGATAGCTCAGTTCTTTCACAGATTTATTACATCCTGACTGTGTTAGAAAAGACTCATTCATTCTTAGTTATAATTCTTCAGAATTAAAAGAAATGGCTAAGTGGCAAACAGAATGGACACCAAATTTAATAAAGGCTTTTAATGAGGGCTTGTAAGTCAGAGCAGGAATGTTTACTGCCTGTTAAGATACTCCTTCTTTTCAAAAATTGGATTTCATTCATTGCCCATGGCTCAAATCCTGACCCCAAGTAATACTTGAACCAAATGGGCACCTCCAAGAAGGAAGCTGAGCTTTCCAACACGGGGCACTGCAGCAGTTCACATGCTTCTGGGTTCTTAGTGCCTCCACTACAGCAAGAGATGAGCTGTAGCCCAGATCTGCATCTCCCCTGTATTAATGAAGGTGCACTCAGCTCTTTTTGGCCTGTTAGCAGAGACTTCCACCAAATTATACAAAGCCCTTATATACAAGTTCAGTATCACCACTGAACATCAACTCAGGGACAAGCTGCCAACCCTTTTCACCTTCTGTACCCTTCCCCAACCTCTACTGACAACCTTTCTGTCCCGTGGCTGCCATTTACCCAGAATGATGGACCAGAGCCCAACTCTGTGCATTGATAAGGTGCAGCCACTTCAGTGAGGAGCTCCAGACACACCGTGCAGCTTTGCTGAGAAGGGAATGTCACCATTTCATAGTGACTTGTGATCCAGCATTTTTCTCTTTTCCAGACTCTGAAGGAACACTTGTCTTTTGGCCACCATCAGAGTATTTTAGTAGGATCGTTGTTTTAGTGTGATAGCAAAGCTAACACCAGCACATCTCCATCTCCTTTCTTCATAGAACAATAGAAAGCTTTCTCAAAAGGTCTGAGACTGCATCAAAATACCACAGATTGCATCAGGATGGACTAGGATGGTGAAGCTTTAGGATACCATAATGGAAACCATTAACCTTCATTTTTTACTCTCTGGGTCCAGCTGTGGGCAGGGAATGCCTGCAATACTTTGTGTCTACAGCCTGAAGGGTCTTCAGCAGAGGAACTGGAGGTCATCTGACGGTTCCAGTCATCTTCAGAGACAGCCAAGTTAAAAACCCTGAACAATTCTCCAGGCTGCTGTCACCACTCACTAAAACTTTCTGCTTCCCCAGAGATGGTTACAGAGAGAGCCACAGTCCCTTTTCATGTTTAACACTGGAGATCAGAGATTGGAGTCAGCTGTAGCATTTCTATCATTGCTTACAAGCCACTCTTAAAAAAAAACTTATTTTGCTGACTTATACCCTCCTGCTGATGCATAATGCCATCCACCCATCTCTGGCAACACTGCACAACAACTCCAGCCTGGGAGTGCCGTGTTTTGATGCTGAGAATTGATGACTCGGTTAAATAATTGCAATGAATTTCCGTCTGAGTACTGGAGCTTGTGCCTTTACCTCCACAAAGCAGAGGGTCTCTGCTGCCTAAGATTTCAGGGTATACAGGAATCTTAACAGCTTAAAAATTAAGTCTTCAACTTTTTGCCACAAGTAAAAGGTAATTTTTTTTTTCCTCTTGAAAAAGTTATATAAATAGATCAATAAGATTCGTACAGCCCAAGTGAAAACTGACTCAAATCACAGATTTTCCCAACTGCAATAGGCTTTGGATCAGGTCCATAAACCTCTAAAGGGTTTCTGAGAAAGGATATACAGTGTTTCTGTGAGAAATCTTTAATATCTGACTCAGGTGAAAGATAAAAATCACATATCACTATTCAGCTCTGAGTCACATACAGAAAACTCTGCACTGCATTTTATTTATTCCAGCAAAGGTCCCAACCTTAAGTGACATTAAAAAGAAAAAAAGCCCTGCTGACATAAGGTTTTCTGGAGAAGAGAGAATTCATATGAGAGTGGCTGCTGCCTTTCTCCCCTATTAATAGTTGATGATGTAGCACACGCCTTCCCAGTCACATAAAAGAGTCCTTCAGACTTCAGAGGCTTCAAAGAGTCCGTGACACACAACCCCTGAGCTTTCCACAATGAGTTTAACCCTAATTCTCACTCTGACCACACATGTGTTAGAATATACATCCATTTTCATGAAGGCAGGTTCCAGTTGCATACTGCCACACGTTAACTAAGTAATATCTGTTTCACTCCATGAAAACCATTCTTTAAAAGTGCCAATTTCATTGATCAGTCTATTTTCTGAAGGGTCACGTGTATCTGAGGGGATGACTTCAAACTGCAGGATAACAACCTCATTTCACCAGAAAATAGGTTTTTAAAATTATATTTTGCCCCACAGTTTCAGACTCCTCAGGCCATCAAACACAACAATGAAAATATAAGAGAATACTCCTATTAAATGAAGCCACTTAAAAGTTGTGTGCTTGGAATATTCAGAGACAAATTCCATACAACCATTGCTCCCGAGGGATTTGTTAATTAGCTTTCTACATGACTGATTGCAGTGTGAATGCTTTTCCTCTCTGAAAAGGCAGCTCTGAGGTGAAATCTGACTTGTGTTGTCCACTCGTCACATGAGCACACGTATCACTTGCTGGTGTTCCCAGTGTGATTAAGAAATGGCGGTTTATGTGCTGCATTTAGGAAATCTAAGCTCTTTTCTCAAGGTATTTACAAGTAGCTGCCTTTTTAAAAGTGCTTTAGCGCCATAAATATGATCAGCAGAGACAAAGCCTTTTGCCAGCTTATGAACAAATAATGCACAAAGCCTAATCTTGAAAAGAGTCATAAATGACTCAATCCTTCCATTCACTTTTTTTTTTTTTCAAAAATAAAAATAAAAAATCCTTTCTAAACCATTATTAGGTCAGAAATGACTACAACTGGAAAAGACAATGTGCCTTTGTTTTTGCCCTATTATATACGTTTTTTGTTAGGAACTGACATACTGCTTTAGGCATAAAGCTGTATTTTACTGGTGCCTTGTGACTGAGCAGATGTTCTGTCATTCCATAAAACAATAGCCACATAACAAATTTTAGACATAACTGCCATATATACATATATATATGCTTATTCCAAGAGGGACCTCTCCTCTGAGATAACATTTATGGTTAATTTTCCTCCACATATGCTCTTATCTCCTTTCAAAAAGCATTTGGCAGTTGCTTTTGCTTCTTATTCTCATGTTTGTCTGGCATTTATATATTACAGCATAAATAAGGAAAATACTCTTATTTAGCTTCAATTTTGTCAGACGTTCCCTTTGGTTTGTTTTTCCTTTGTCTCTATGTCATAGACATCAAAAAGGGCCTGACACATTATCCCCTTCTAGCTTCTTCAGGAAGTAGTGCAACTCCAGGAGGCAGCAGCACTCAACTCCTAAATCCTTTTCTTTAGCTGAAGGAAACACATCCAACCTTCTGCAGCAACCAACACCCCCAGCCCTCCTTCTGCTGTGTTTATTCAGATCCTTACAATAACCTTTGCACGGCACATCCCGCTTTACAAGTCACCTGCACACATTACAGTAATTTAGCTGAACAGTTATACATCATTTATGTGACAGTTATGGACTGACAAGAGGGTCAGAATTTTATTCACCTCCCTCCTGACTAGACCTTTTCAACTTGGGAAATGCACTAACACTGGCAGATTCCTTTGTTCTGGGTTTTTGGCTCTGGCCTAAGCACCTCACATTTACTTATACTGATATTTGTATTTATTGTCTATGCCAACACTCCCGGTCGGTCTGTCTATCTCTCTCTCTCTCCCCCTCCCCCTCTATCTATTTAAAAATACATATATATGTGTGTATATATATACAAACTGAAGGGGGGAGGCTCTCTTCAAGTACATGGAAACATGTAAAGCAAGAGTCTTGGACTATGTGAGCCCAAAAAGTGGGGACTGACCCCCTCCTTTCATCCTCTGCCCCAGTGTATTTTCACTTGAGCAATTTCGAAGTTCACTTGAGCAATTTTCACACAGCAATTTCAAAGTTCTTTTTCCACTTTTCTAGGGTTTTTTTTCAGGGTTTTTTTTGTTTGTTCTCCCATCAGGTTGCTCAGGTTGCCTGAAGCACTCTCATCCATGAAATGGCCCATCCTACAATAACCCTACAATAACCCTCCCGTCTCTGTACTTTTTTGTGACGTTGCAGCTGCCCTTGGAGACATCTTTTGGATAAACTGCACCAGTTTCTAGTCGAAGGTAAGTTGCAAAGGTGATGCAGAACAATTTCTGGCTGAGGTTATGTTGCAAAGGTACATACTGGTTTTCACCTTTTGCTTTATTCTAGAAGCCTTTTGTTCAAAGTATCTTAATTATTCGACCAACTCTCCCACTGTGTTTCTGAGCATCTTCCGTATGAGCTGTACATCTTTTGTGAAGGTTTTTTTCAAGCCAAAGAGCTGAAGGAGTTGGTGTTTTTATTTGTTTTGAGTTGCTTTTATTCTCATTAAATCACTAAATTACTGCTTTCAGAAACAGCATCTGTACTCTTACAATGGATTTTGCTTCTTACGATTTCGGTAGAAGTTTCTTGCAACAATTTCTTTCTTTTCCATATATGTTTCCCTCCTAACTTCACAGCCCTAACTTCTCCACACACACTTTCCAATCCTCTGTCCCTGAGGCTTTGTATTTGCATGTCTGCCTCTACCTGTGATTAGTTTTTGTTCTCCTGGTTTATGCAGATCGACTCCTTACCCTCCTCCTTATCTGGCAATTTTATTGCCAGATCACACAACAGATACCCAAGATACACACTTTCACTTATCTTTGAATACTTCTGATTTCTCCTCTGTGTCCTTCCCCTAATCTGGCTGCTTCCCCTGATTTCCTGGATAGTCCAACGCAGACCCACACTGCACAGCAGAGAAGCTAAAAGCATTTATTTCTCTCTTGACTGATTACAAATGTAATAGAATTATTTCAGCAGGAATCTAAGATGGCTTTTAGAGATTCACCTTAGTATACTGTGGGATTAATGCATCTACTTTTGATGTTTATGGTTTCTGTTTTTCAGCTGCTTATTAAAGGTGAGCGTGTTTCTAGAAGAGTGCCAGCACCAGGAGCAGCTTAATGTTGGCTGAATTAAATTACACAAGCTACATACATTCTCAGATTTACTGATTACACTGTGAAGAAGCAACAAGAACATGCACCAAAGAATCTTATCACTATTAGCAAAACAGTTTCCTAGTAACAGCTTGGGGAAACTGTCACCCAAAAAGTATTAACTGTGAATGACGTAAAGTGAGCACAAATTTAAAAAAAAAAAAAAAAAAAGACTTATTCTGGTTAATAATGTGCTTCAACCAAGCACAACAGATGTTTAAAGACAATTAAGAAGATCTGATTTGTACTCAGTAAGCCAGCTGGGGCAAGGAAGTAAAGAGACACCTCTTCTTGATGTCTTGTCTTGGTGTTGGGCAGTAACTTTTTGGTATTACGTGATGCACCGAAGGTGATCTTTCTGGTCTGGTATCTAGTGGGCCTAACTTAGACACAGACCCTGGGCTAGTCCCTGCCACAGGCAGGAACTTCACCTTCAGACAGTTACCATAGTGCAGTCTTTCCAAAAATAAAATTGCAGTATATGTAGTTTGAAAATAGAGCATATGGCTAAAAACCTGTTGTGCTACATGAAGGCTTTTTGCATCTTCTTAATGTAGAGGGGAAAAAAGGTAAACAGTTGTATTAAATTGTAATAAAACTGTAACATAAACATAATTATTGGTGAAAAATAGGCAGGAGTTGCTTACAAAAGACCTTTGACCCTTCAAAATAGCTCATTTCTGGGATAGGGTTGCTGAGGGTGTGAGTGTCTGACTGGTGGATGGCTGCATCTGCAGGACCCGCCCGAATCCATCTGTGAGTACAGTTGCCTGTGATGTCAATGAGCTATATGTGGTATTCAAGAGGTCTCTTCCAGACTTCCATCCTGTATCTCTACACTCCACTGCTTTCTAATATTAGAAAATTGATTTGTAAAATCAAAATCACAAACCAGAACCACTGCCATTAGCCATTAGGAGTGGGGTTTTTTTAACTTGCTTCTCTGATTTCTATATGGGAAAATTGTGTCCACATAGCAAATTATTTCCATTCTTTCTTCTAGGCTAAGAATGAAGCCTCTTAATTGTGCCTGAAGTCAAAATGTGGCTCAAAAAATGTATTAATTATTACTGGGACTTAATGTAGTTTACAAATGTGCTCTTTAACTCAGAGCTCTGACTCAGGGTTTAGATGTCTAATAATAGCCAAGGACTTTTGTCTGATCAGACTTGGGAAGTGTGAAATGAGAAGTGCCTGCAATCAGGGGGCTGGTCACACTCCATCAGCCCTGGAATGGCACCCTTCTGATAGGTGCACGTTTTCATGGGTTAAGTGAGTAAACAGTGGCCAATGTGAATTATCTAAGGAACAGAGCCAACCTTTCTCCTTGCTCTGCACTCAGACAGCAATTACCTTTGTTATTTGCTGAGGGAAATGTTCATGACATGCTCCAGTGCATGTTAATTCTGTTTCATGTTCTTGGATAATTATCTGTTTTCAAGCTCTACGTTGGTGAACATCATTTTCACAGAATGAAAAGTTTGACATTTCATTGGAAAGACTTGAGAACAATCAAAGTCTCTCATTACTTGGTAGCGCTCAACAGTCCCAGGCTTTGGATTTGATGTTTCATGTTAAAACATGACAGAAGCAGTGATCTGCTTAGTCTCCTCCACACTAAATCACAGCAACTGAGCACGAAAACACAATATGGAATAAAGTTACAGAAAATATGGTAAGAAGATGGATAATGGTGTTTGTCATCCATTTAACATGTACCAGTGTTGGGAGCTAAATCACCAATTATTCACTGCATAAGCTAACTAGCTTTAATAACACTGCAACCCAAACCCACATATAAAAATAATCCCACTGTCTCAGAAGCCACCAGACTCGAATATCACATTTCTAAATATGTTGCATCATTTACAGGGTGCCACATCCACAGGAAAAGAAAGTGTGGGGGGGAAGATCAGAGCCTATGCTGCTATGAATCAGCAAACTGAATTCTATGGAGCTGCTCCAGTTTATTCCACATGAAGGGCCAGCCCAGACTCTTTGTGTTTGGGAAAGCATGGTGTGGTAACAGAACAGACAAATGCACTTCATGTTGCATCAGTCTGACAGAAGAAAAGCCTCTCTTTCCAGATGTTGTACTCCAAGGGTTTCACAGCAACATCTGAGGACATGATTGAATGCTTTTGCTAAGTCACTTTTATTCAGGAAGGGAAGAAGAAAGATCTGCAAGCAGCAGCTGCCATGGGGGCTTTTTTTCCTATGGCTTTTCCTACGGCTTTTCTTTTCATTGGTGGCTTCCACGGAGGTTCTCTGCCATCACAAAGATGGAGTTCACAATAATGAATTTCTGTCACTGAGTCTCTCTCCTCACTGAACTCAGGATCTGTTAAATTTGATTAAAAATGGCTAAAGGGTAAAAAAGGCACAGAGGGAGTAGCAAGGCTGAGAGACAGGGACACAACAGAGCACATTATATAAGCTGTGTTTGTTTATGAAACTAGGTTAAAATGCAACATCAGGGCAAACAATCAACCGTCCTTGGCAGATCACCAGTCAAATTTCTGGAGAGCAGGAGGAGTTGTTTGTCTGACAGTGGCTTTGCTTTTCCCCTTCCAAGGTTTAAATTCTGTTCAGGCTCAGAACAGGCGCAGTAAGTGGAAAAAGGTCATTGCATCGGTTTTCCTGGACTATCATCTGCTCTTACTGCTTTCTTGAGAGCCACTAACAAGATAATCTGATCACAAAGATCAAAAGCTCTCTCGTGGTGCACAAGGGAAATTGATAACCACATTCTCCTGTGCTGTATATCCCTATAATTCAGAGCTGGGAACTGGCCCACATTTACCAGAGATGCAAAATGGCTTTGAAATGTCTTTCTCTCTCATTCACACTATATAAAGGAACTGATATTTCCAAGGAGAGGACAGGAATGTTCAGAACAGGGCTCTACACTTGTGTTACCACCACTTTACTGCAGGGTTCATTTAAGCCATTTCAGCACATACATGCAACAGTCATTTATCCTGATGTTCTACATTTTACACTTATTATTTCCGAATGTATTCTCTGTAAGTGACAAAGTTCCCACTTAATCAATTAGAATAATTGTCAATGAAGTATCTTCAGAGATTTCTGAAGTTTCTCCGTTCCATTCTTCATGTCACCAAAAATCTAATTTTTTATTTAATTAAAACAATCATCCTATTTTCTCCAGTGATGGGTCTAAATTAGATTCTGCTCTTGTACAGCTCTGTAGTCCTTACCTAAATTTCAAGCAGTGTTCAAAAGGAGCAAAGAAAAGCTCTACAAAATACAGGAGAGGGTTCTGGACTGGAGCTCACTTCTGTTATTGTAAAGACCTAGTTTGGATTAGGTGAAAACCCAGCAAAATAACCCAAGTGCTACCACTATAAGGTAACCAGCGTAAAAAAAAACTTTCTACTGATACTGTTTTCCCCCTTCTCAGCAAGATGCTCCCCATTTCATTTGTATTTAATCCTTCTTGCCAGTTCCTCTTCACTGCTGCTTGTGACCCACCCCTCTTGTTTTTGCCTTCTCATGGAACAGCATCCTCTTTGCTGCCTAAATACAAGCATCGATTCAGCTGAGCATGAGCATTCTTGGTCACTTCTGCCTGAGGTTTTACATGTGGAAGCTGTTCTTCCACTGGAGGCCAGTCCCTCCTGGACCCCAGCAGCTCTGCCCAGCAGATTTACACTGAAGAGCTGTGAGGACCATTCAATCACCTCCCCTGTTTCTCTTCCCTGCCTTAGCTTGCCTGCTCTTTCATTCTGCTCTCTCACAGCTTTTTTACCACTGTAAATCTTCCTTTTTGCAGGGATTCTCAGTGGAAACAAGGAGGAATCAATCCCACTTACCATCAGTAAGTTTCCCCATCCTCCAGGAACTCCTAGATGAGCTTTGTCAGCAATACAGTGCTCTAGAGGAGAAATATGGACTGGGAAAGCTCAGGCAATGTCATGGACAGGTATGTTACTCAGGGACCACTAAGACATCTCCAGGAAAGCTCATATTCTGCTGTAGAGCATCCCATGTGTGCTGCCTGCCCTGGCTCACTGCTGGCTCTGGTCTCCTGTGAGGGAGCTATGACTAG
Organism: Empidonax traillii; assembly: GCF_003031625.1. Taxonomy (NCBI): domain Eukaryota; kingdom Metazoa; phylum Chordata; class Aves; order Passeriformes; family Tyrannidae; genus Empidonax; species Empidonax traillii. The sequence continues at coordinate 208,024 of NW_020955593.1, read as the reverse complement.
TACCGAGTGCTGGTATTCTGCACCAATGTCCCGCTTTGCTCTCACTTAACCATGGCCTGAGACAGCAGCAAGTACCAGTAAACACACACGTGGGTAAGCTGTTGCTTGAAAACAATAAGCTAAGGGTGAGAGAGAAGGATTTCTGAACTGACAGCACACACTGCACCCATCAGCATTCTTTCTTGATGAGGCGCTCCCGCCGCAGCGAAGAACAAGTTGTGGTGTGTCCCACCCCAGCAGCTCACAGCAGCCTCTCTCCCTGTGCATCCAGCCCCACCCGGGTTCTCACCACTCCACACGCGTGTACTCACACGCAGCTCTGGGAGGTGTGATTATTTGGGATGACAAAGGATGAGCACAGCAAACCAAGGCAGGCTGCCGTGCCCTTGCCTTCTCACCTGATGCCTGAGCAATCACATTATGTAGCCTTGATTTTGCCTTGGGCATTCTCCTAACCATGAATCATGAAATATAAGGCAGAGACGGCAAAAGGAGACTATGAAGCATTTCCCTTTCTGGCATCGTGGCTTCCTCTGCCTCCCTAGAGCTTGGACGTGGCTGTGCTGAGCCCTGAGTGTTGGCTGCTCTGGCAGCAGCCACACACCACCCACCAGTGCTGGCTGGAACTGAACTGGAAAGGAACAGGAGTCCCTAAAGAACCCCCGTCATGACTGCTGTATGTAGGGGAGCTGTTTGGTCTGGGTCTTTTAAGTGTTTCTGAGGTAATACGGCTATATTTAGCTGCTGAAACATAACATGAAGTATAGCAAGAACCCCGCTGTGTATTTGGTCATCTGATCCTAATTAGGCATGAAAAAGAAGGAACCTATCTTTAGTTTAACTTCAAAGCCAAGGCCATGCTTCTTACTGTCAGGCAGGTAGGGCTCGCAGTGATAGGCTGTGATTGCAAGTGCAGGGGCACACACCCGGTGGGAAATCTCGGGCAGCTGGAAAGGCTCAGCAGCACTAATGCTCCCTCTCTCTCTTTTCTCTGGTGTGCAAGCTGTGGGGCAAGCTAGAGCCATTCGTTCCCATTACTGTGACGTCCTGAGCGACTGCGAAATTAAAGTCTGCTCACCGATTTCGGTCAAGGTCATCTCACAGAAATTCCCCCCCTCAGCCTCAAGCCCTCCCCGTGCTGTTCCAGGGCTGAACACACAGACACGGTCACCAGCACCCCCAGGTACCCAGAGACAGCGGTGCTACAAGCCTGTTAGTGCAGGGAAGCGGGCAAAAAGCCACTGTGAAAATCATTTTAGATCTACCCCCACTACCTCTGTTGTGCTCTATGTCACCCTCCCCAGAGCTTTACCTGGGCTCCTGTATGATTGCAAGCTCTGCAGGGACTGCCTACTCTTTTGGATTTACTACCAGTACACAGGGCTGTTCTTAGTTGGCCCCTTATTCCTTCTGTAATAAACATGATTCATCACAATAATTAAAAGGATATCCCCCTGCTTTTTGTTCTTTTATTGCTGTGCAGATGGTAGGTGTTTTTTTCTGTTTTCTTTTAAGCCTGATCTCACCTTGTCCCCAGTGCAGTGTGTGTATACATCAGACAAATAAGTGCAGTTGTAATAAAGGGATTGGTGCTTAATTGTGTCCATTTTTATGCATCGTGTTTCCTCTTACCCCCCTTCATCTGACTTATTACTCTCCAGCTAAGTTATATCATGACAACACATATTGCAAATCTTACTGTGACTACTGAAATAGATGGTATCCTAATTCTCATTCTCTTCAGCTGGTTTTTGTTAAAAGAGATGGCAATGTGGAACCATAATGAAGCACCTTCTTGTCAAATTTTATCTTCAAGGAGGCCTGGATTAATATGAAGCAGAACAGCTGAGGTATCTGTGTTTTGAAGGGCTTGAGAGACTTTTTAATTGTCACAATCTGTTGTGCCTCTCAGATCTCTTTGTGAAGATGTTCAGCACGGTGTGTGTTTTGCTGATGAGCCATTCTTTATCTTGTAGTGAAGACAATGTTTTGTCTTCTGCCAGGCATTAGAGCCACTGATATTTAAATGTTTAAGAAGGAGAAATGGAAGAATACTAACAAAAGAATGAAAACAGCTACGACAATAGTCGTTAAAACATCATAAGGTGGTGTTTTACTATTTTATTTTTGTGTTTTGTTTATCTCTCTTCTGTTCATGCGCCAGGAGCCCAGGAGTTTTCTTTCAACAGATTTTCTAGTCTAATAGTTTCTAGAAAAAGGCAGTTTATTACCTCCAAATAAACTGTGTTCCTATGGGCTATGTCCATATGTTTCATATATTCTTTCTTTGGATCTACAGTGGATGTTTTACATTAGTGGCCTCTTTCAAAAGTTCCCATCTTTAAGATGCCTCTACATGATCTTGACACAGTGGAATATGCAGCAATAGTTGATTACTCCTTCTGATTTTTCTTAGTATTCTATCTAAAATGGGAATTTATCTCACAACACAAGTGGGACTACCTTTAGAGCAGCAAACTTTCAGAGATGTTTATTTTTTATTAATAACAAATCGTACCTGTGTTATCTCTGCAGTAATATAACACCTCAAATAAATGGCCTGTACAGAGCAGACCAAGTCACTGTTCACTTGGCCTTATTGTTTGTAACGAAGGGGTATCTGATTGAAGTAACCATATTTTGCTATAATTTTCATGAATTCTCCCTGTTATACTTCTCCCACACCCTCCTCATAAGTAATATATACCCTTGATATAACACCCTGCGGCTTCTCCTCAGACATTTACCCCATCTCTGCTGAGCTTTCCCAGGCTCGTGTCTCTATCCCCCCCCCTCACATCACTCTGGGTTTATTTCTTCCCCTGCACCTGATCTCACACAGGCACTTTATTCTGCCCCCTCTCCCTGCCTGCAAAGCCTCCATCACTCCACTGTGCTTCTCACATCTCCTCTAAGTCCCTTTATTCAGCTATGTAAGAGTGGAAGTTCTTGGGGTGCTGATCTGGAGTTGCTGCCTTTGTTAACTTTTTTGGTACTACAACTCCCTTTGTACAGTGTCTTCTAAACTATGGTGTTCCTGATACTGGGAGCATGATTTAATCTTGTTTAACTCTTTGGATGTTGGTGCAGCTTGCAAGATCAGAACCAAAACACTCTCAGGCTACACATTTTCACAGATCATATTAGTCAAGAGTTTTTTCATTTCTTATTTAAGTGCCAGAACTGCCAAAGTAACGTGAGGAATAATGATCTACCTCCAGAACAGCGTTTAATATTTAATAGTCCATGATCACTATTTAATTTGGACCAATCCCATACTGCATGTTATAGAGGTCCCTCTCTACTGTTCCACATCTGTTAAATATTTTAGATATTTCAGCTTTATGTAGTTGAGGTGGAGTATAATAAAGTCTGTTAAAATCAAGAGTGTATGAGGTTATATTGGGTATTCTGAGAAAGACAGATTTAGCAAGCTTAATGGAAACCATTCACCCCTCTATTGAGACGTCAGATTTGTTTCTCGCAGTTTAGCACATTATGTTTAACTCAGTTCTTTCCATCAAAGGCAACTGATGTTTTCTAGCAACACATTCAGGCATGGTTTCCTTCTTAGCTCCAATTTCTCCAGAATAAATTAATACCACAGACAGAGGCCTGCATGTGAGGAAGATTATTCCGTATGCAAAATGACGTATCTATAAAAACGTAAAGGAGGACAACCTACTGTCTACATACACTGGAATCCTCGTAACTTCCTTCTGGGGTTCTTGTTAACATTTGGGCAACACATTTCCATGATGGCTCAAAACTAAGATGGTTTTTCTAACCCTTTAATCAGCCAGGAATGTCAGGCTGGTTAACACCACAGCAGTACGTCAGTTAATGTTCCACCTCGTTTTCAGCAAACAGTTCCACAAAGCTCAAATATCATTAGGTGGACAAAGCACTACAGATGTGTCCCTGCTGTCCACAGTTCTCCACTGTCAGTATCTTTGATAAAATTGAAGCTTTCATCCTCAAGAGAGACTCCTACCCTCAAGCAGGAAACCAAAGGCCACGTTCCTTAATGATATGCCAGGCAGGTTTAGACGGGTGAAGACAGCAGCATCCTCAGATGGTGTTCTCAGGGTTACAATTGTGGACACTACAGTCTGGAAGGAACTGAGAAATGGAGACCCAACCAATAAACTGTGGTAACAAATGCCACTCTCGGTGCTCACTAGCAAGCTTTAAAGCCATCTCACTAGGCAGCGATGCTGCTGCGCTCGAGGCAAGGCCGAACGATTGAACTGGGTGACATAAACCTGGAATCTGAGCTGTACTATAGCAAATATCGTGCAGAGACAGCTGCGGGGAGGGGGGAAGCAAGAACCCACTAAAAAACTATAGCTGTACTATAGCAAGTATCGTGCACAGACAGCTGGGGGGGGGGGGAAGAACCCACTAAAAAGAAGGAGACAGACATCTACTATTTCCTATCATTTACATTCCTAATCTTTAAACCAAACTTCTCCTTTATTTATTTGGGCAATTAAGCAGATTATTTCACTGGCTGTGCACAGCTCTTGGAGGATTTAGTCGAGCTCTTAAGCCATTCTGAACCGTACTGTGCATACTTGTCTAAAACCGCGCCGCAGCCTTATGGAACGGACAGGTAAGAGAGTTAATCAGGAAACAAAAAAGCCAACGTTACGGAGGAAATGCTCTCGGGGGAAAATAACACAAGGCAAAAGACACGTTACGGCTCACTGAATTACCCACACAAGCATTTGCTTTCTTATTGCAGCATTAATCTTTGCTCCTGTGGTACAGGAGTTGGCAGCATTAATCCTTTGAGTGCTGCAGGACACCACTGGCTTCTGCCCCCCAGGCACCCCACAGCAGCAGAATTCAAGCATTTTGGGCCGGTCCAGAGTGTCTCTGGCATAGAGAAGAGGGTTTATTTCCTTTTCTCTTACAGGTACCATGTCATGCAATTCAGAGAAATTCACTGGACCTCTTGTCCACATCCCGAAATTTCCTCTCCTCTCCCCTTCCTTCCCACCAGTCCAGCACCATGCCAGCTAACCTTGGTGATGGCCCAGTCCACCTCCAGCACCACAGTCCAGGCCCTTGTACGCTGTTCCCATTCACACAAAGGTTTACAAGGTACTCTTTGCCCTCTGTGCTACTGCAGAAGGAAGGGCTGGATCAAGGAAATTACCCAGGCACACCTGCAAAATACCTCCCTGACAAGCCCCCACAGTGCCTGGCAGTGCAAGGCACCTTGGCAGGACTGGGTTTTGGTTCCAAGTAGAGAATAAAAAAAATATTTTGAATCTTGGAGGTGTCGAGCATGAAAAGGAAATAAACAACATCTGCTCTTCATAAAATAATAAACACCCCAAATTTTCGAGCTAGAGGCTTACTGAATGCAAAGCACAGCCCCACACAACATGACCTTTCAAAAGAGAATTGTCACCTCTTGATTTATACTTGCTCTATGTATTCCCTGCATGAATTTCAAAGAGTATGATAATGTACTACAAGTCCTCAGAGCCAGGATGAACTACTGGATACCTGGCTCAGAATCAAAATGATCAGCATGCCATAAAAATGGCCACACAGCTGGAGACAGGAGCTCATCCAGCCTAGTATCACGCACCCAGCAGTGCCACAAACCTGACACTGCTCCTTGTCCCTTCAGGGAAAGTGCACTCCCAGTGACAAAAGGGCAAAGGACTTCACTCAGTCCTTGTGTCCAGCAGTAGGAGCTAAACTGCAGCACGGTGCTGAGTGCTGTGGGACATGGGATAGACCAGGAGGTGTAACAGCTTCAGGGGGCTCTGGCTGGGGGCTCTGGAGCTCAGTGGGGCTCCAGAGAGATGGATGACAGCAGGACTTCAGGAGCCCATGGCTGGAATATCTCTTTCCCCTCATTAACCTACTGCTCTCCCAGCAATCAGGTGGTCTATCCTTCCCACTGTGAGACTCTAAAGACAAGGATGGACTTGACACGGTGGGTAGAGCTGAAGACCATAAGAGCACTGCAGGTTGGAGTCTGACATCTCAGATACATTTTCCGAGTAAGAGCTCTCAGAAACCCACCTGTGAATATGTGCACCTTTGTCTGTCTCACCGCACTGCTGCATCCCTGAGCCTCCACGGGGACACTACTCTGAGTGGGAAGGTTTGACCCAGCACAGAGCTCCAGGTGGGCTGGGATGCAGGGCCAGCTGGATGTACCCACACCAGGGACGGCCTGCGGGAGCACAGCCTGCACAGCACCCGCTGCCACCAGCACGTGGATATCTGCGTCCCAAACACACTGGGGTTCCTCCTACGGGGTTCTTCACAGGCTTTAAGCCTTGTGGTTTCATATTTGGTCCTGCTGACCTTGCCAAGAGCCCCCACTAAGGGGGTGTCAGCACACTCTGGGATGTGCCCGAGTCCTGCTCAACTGAGAACACAGTTGGGAGCTGGGAGGAAATGCAAAGAAAACTGTCCATTTGTAATCCTTGATAGTTCCCATTAAATAAAACCACGGGCGCAGAGGAAATGCCTGACTGATAGTGTAAGCACTCATGTAAATGTGTGCAGGCTGGCAGGCTGATTTTCATCACTCAGGCTGGCTATATTCTTTGAAGATATGTCACTTCCCTGGATGCATATGCAGCTGTGTGCTTGAAACTCACACGACTTAGACAAAATGATTTGTTCATGATCCTAATGTTTAGCCCTTTCATGGGGAAAAAATTCCACCACTTCAAGCTTTTGTGAATCTGAAAGGCTTATTCAGTTTTTACGGATCTGCCTTAGCTTTTTTTATTACACTTACTTATTTGAGGCCTGAACAGGCAATTTGATGAATGAAAGAGAGAGAGGGTGGAAGAGAAAGCACATAAATATCACATTGTGTACAGTTATGCCAATTACCACGCAACACTCCTCAACCAATTGAGAAAATTTAATATTGTTGATATGCTTTTACCCTCTTGTTGCTCTCCTCTTTCCTTATTAATTAATCTATTCAATTATGAGAAATTTTATTTTTAGGCACTAATCTTGACGTTTTTTGGCTACACAGAGCAGTAGTTATGCTGTAGTTACGTAGCTTCGAGAAACCAATGCCCTGATCCAAGAAAACCAAAGCACTGGATTGCAGAGCTGGAGGGATGTTCACTTCGTGCAAGGCTGTTATACAAAGATGTTGAATTACTCACCCCTGCCTCTTTTGTGCACATTTTTACAATTTTAACCCCCTGCATACACACAGGGCCGATTTCCTTCCTTGCATCTCAACTAAAACACAAGACTTTTAGCAGTGAGGTGGTGTTACTTCAGCAGTGTCACCCGTGCCAAGCCCTCCCCGGGAAAGGTGGTTGTGGTGTCTCTCAGCGAGGCAAGTAAAGCACAAAACATCCCATCAGTTTAGCTGATTCTCCATTTGAGTCACTATGACATAAAAATGTGGGGCCTCATTCTTTCTGAAGTGATAGATTGAGATGGAAGCAGGACCCAGTGCAACTTCTCCTTTTCTAATGTGAATTCAGCTACACTGTTTCACTGAGAGCATCTATCTCCACACATCTACAAACCTGCTGGCTTCCCCATACGATAAAGAAGTATTTTTAGAGCACTCCTTGCAAAGAAAAAAAAAAAAATCAAAAAAAAAAATCTGAAGGAATCACTTAATAAAGAACAATAACTCTTTCAGAGCTCTTAAAGCCAACCTATTCCAGAGCAAAGATATCCACTCAACGTTTTGCTGAATTTCAGGACAATCTCCATATACAGCAACAACCATTTCTTTTAAATCTGCATTTTCCAGAGGACTGCTCTATCAGGGAGTGTGAAATCTGGGCCTGAAAGCATTGACTAGTTTTTGAAGTAAACCCTAAGCCTCTGAGCTACTAAATTATTTCTTAAGTAGAACCAGCACACTCTTCATTTAAGACTGTTCAGCATCCTCTTGATTATGGTTTGTCGTTGCTTAAACTGCTGGGAAACTTCAGCTACTCAGTAAGTTTTACACTGATCGTATTTTGCCAGTAAAATTTTAACTATAACACAGTTAAAGAGACATCTTTCATAGCTGCTGGCTGAATATTAATATGATTTTTATTTCCACGAGACTCCATTAGAATGTAACTAAACATTAAAAATGAGCACTCCATTTGGTGATGCTTATTCCCCCACTGCCCATCATTATGTGACTCCTGACTCCTGTTTCTCTTTATCCCATTTGAAGTCCTATCCATCTGATTTACGGAGTGAGCTGTGGCAGGAAGTGGGAAGGAATTCTAAATCAGCACTCATTCGTCAGACTTCAATACTAAGTGCAAACTATGGTATTAAAGCAAGACTGAAAGCTTTCTTCCTTCTCCTTGTAGAAAACCCCTCCTTGCTCAGGACCCCATGGAACAGAGAGGTAATGGGATAAGTGGTTAGGAGTTTTCCAATACTCAGCTGCTCTGCACCTGTGTGCTGCCAGCCAGGGACAAGCAGAAAGCAGGTTCAAACATGCAGAGTACAGTCAAGTTTATGACTTAATTTTGCTGAGAACGAGCACTTTTAAGTTGGATCAATGGTGCTGAGAGTAGCATTTCTACGTCTCAGAGCTTACTACACTGATTTGCAATTATCCTGCAAACTGTCCACTTACTTCACTGTCCTGTAAGATGATGCCTTTTCCAAGAGACATTAAGGGGTTTCATTTCTGCTGCTCAGCTTTCTTTTCCATCTTAAACTTCCAGAGGATTCATGCTATCTGACATATGGTGCTTATGGTATGTGCATTGTTGAATTACTGCTTCAAAAAAAAAGATACAAGCCTATTTTAATTAGATTTATGGGAAATCTTCCCCAGGCAAATTCTTCCCAGCTGCAATTACTGAGCACACCTGAGATAAAGGGATGGCAGCAGAAGGAATTCTCTTTCTTTCAACGTGAAATATAGTTTGTTGGGTTATTTTCATTATCAAAACAGGTAATAATATTTTCAAAAGAAGCAAAGTGGCTCATCTTTATGAATCATTAACTGTTTATCCATAAATATGCACAAAGCTGCAAGAAATAAAGGAAATGAGGTTTCCTGCCCTAGAGGGTGTACAAAATTATGCTACAGACAAACTTGTTACAGCAGCAAAGCACTTGGGAAGACGAACAACCCGAACCATGCACGCAGAAGGAGCAAGGACTCAAAATCCCTCAGAGTCAGAACTGAGCAGCCCCTGTCACCATAAACAGTTCATCCAAGACAAGCCAGGTATCGAAAAGAAACCCATCCAAAGGGTCAGATCAGTGAAGTCAGGCTACAGATGGACATTAGTGCTTGGGGACTTCAGGAGGCCCCTGCAGTGGCTTTGGAAGGCTTACATGGAAAAGCTGTTGTTTTTATCACTGTCTGCAGAAATAAAAGTTGTGTTTCATGCAAAAAGCTGCTCCGCTAAAATGGAACAGCTGCTGAGGAGTAACCCCCTCAAATTGTGTTACCACCTGGTCCATTTAGCTCCTGCTCTGAATGAGATTCTACAGTTGAATTCTGAGCCGCTCAGCGAGGGAGGCTGGAATGGAAATGCTGACACCCTCTTCCCACGGAGATACTGCTGTAAAAGGTACAGCAGTTCCACATTTGGGATGTGAGCTAAATGGGAAGTCATTTGTACTCACTAATATAAACCAGATTTATCAGCACAAAAGTTATCTTACGTTTTTGGACAGGCAATAGGAGTGTTTAAATTTAACAAAATGCTGGTGTGTGACCTAATGCATACTAAGCAGTTAGGACTAGAAATTCAGATCCATGGCCACAGCTGCATTTTTTTAGGTAAAATTCTGTGATATCTACATTAGAACACCATAAATTTAACTGTTTTCTAAAAATAGTACACGTTAATTGTGGCAGATAAAGATGTCAGCTGGACACCAACCTGAACAGGATACTTCGATGAAGCTGCAACAAACAGAACAACAAAAATCTGTAGCAAACACTAAAACCCCAGATGAAGAATGGGATGATCTTTAAGGTCCCCTTCAACCCAAACCATTCTACGATGAGAGTATCTGTATTATAACTCATCAGGATATGAAACAAATCTGAGAGAACAAGGACCCTTGAATTCAGCATCTAGGACAGGGAGAGCTATGTAATATCAGATAGGAACTAATGAAGGATGAACTCTCTCTACAAATAAATATTTGTAAGTATCCATATACGAGCTGCACATGAGCTTCTTATGTGGAACTCTGGAGCATCTCACTCTCATTAGCAATATTAAATCCCTGGAAAAACCAATTTAAATAAAAAGTACTCCTTTCTTTTCAAACAGTGTTTTAAAATGTTTTCAGGCACATGCAATTACCCTGGCTGGGAATGGAATGAAAACTAAATAGAAACACGTGTAATCATTCTCCTAATAATGTTCTCATTTACTAGATGGATGAGCTCAACATCCATACCATGTAGGGGAGATCAGTCTAGCTCCTTGCTGCTGTGGAAGTTCTGCCACAGTCCTCTCAATCCAGCACAACCAGCAGTGCCTGACGAGGCATTAATGAAATCCTGGCTTCCCCCTGGTGCTCCCTGGGTTCCTCCACACACCACACTCTGTGGCCACTGCCGTGATCTCCAGTGGGGCAGCAGAGCCATCCCCAAAGGATGTATCATCTGAGATCCTGAAATCTAGTGTGAGCACTGTTCTGTCCCACATAGAAGCTAAAAGTTTCTTGGAGATTCTCCAGCTAAGGAGAGATGATTATAAAGGTCTCTTTCTGCGCTTACTATTTTCACATTTGTGACTTTTCTGCTCACTGCTGACTGCTGGTATTTCTTCTTCCAACTGCAGTGTTTGTCCTACCCCTGACTCTTTTTTTTTTCTTTACAAATCCTTCCTTTTTACATGTAAAATATACATGTAACTTCTGCCTTTAAAGTGTTCTTTGGACACTTAACTGAAGATACACAAAACAGACACAGCAACACACGTACCAAATGTTAGTGGTCAAATGGTTCCCTGTAGCAAGTATTAGCTTGGTTTTGCCTCAGTCAGTATTTAACTGTTGGCTCAATAAATCTTGATGCACTCCTTAATCCAAGTCAATATCCATTTAATATTTCATGACCAAGCTAACCAGTGAGCACCAAACAGATCTGCCTCGCTGTGCTCTGGGAAATGAGCAGGACCTGCAATACAGCCTGGACCTAGGGATGATCTCCCGGCCTGCTCTTGGAAAGATTGTCCCCTGTTACCTCACTGTTTCTACTGGCAGCCATCCCCCCTCTCTGCAGGTCACTCTGGCCTCTCCCCAGCAGGAAGCAGATGACACATCTTCATCTTGGCTCTTTCTGCACATGTGCTCTCTCTGTTCTGAGTGTTCCAAACACTCAGCCTTTGGTTTAGCAGAACACAGCGCTCTGGAACTTTAGACCTACCATCCTGATGGCAGAGCTGCTCCCACTGCTGGAAGCCATGGTGTCATTTGAAGATGGATTACTTCTCTTAAGTTCATCTTCACCTACTGTGGCTTCCAGCTCCACAGGGTTCAGGGGTCATGACTTTTCTTGGGTTGTTTAAGGAGTAAAAGAAAGCAAAGGCCTTTATTCCTTGTCACTCTGCTTTGCCTAGTTGTCCTGCACAGATGGGGGGGGGGGGGGGTCCTCACCTTTTTGGTGTTCTCTACTGCCAGTCTCTGGCAAAGGAAGGCACTGGAGCAGCAGGAGGAAGTGTCTGGGCTTTGTCTGACCCCCATATCCTCCCTTATTCCTGAGAAGAATAACTGGGTATATGCAGGGAGAGAATAAATTCACTCTAAAAGGAGGGAAAATAACTGGCTCAAAGCAAGGGGAATGGCGCTTCGCTGTCACTGTGTCCTGTGGTTTCAGTGTTCAAAACAGTCTGTCTCAGGCAAAGGCACAGCTCCACCACTGCTGTGGCTTCACCTCTCACTGATGCCTGTGAGATTTCTCCTGATAATCCACCTATTAGATAAGGGACCCGAGAGCCAGAAAGCAGGTAACTTGTGCCAGCACAGCAATGGTGGTAAGGCTGAACCTAATTTTCTGAAATACAAAATTCTATCATTCTCACTTACAGTGCTTCCAACCAAAACTGACCGGCTAATTTGATTTTCAGCATGCTTATAGGGAACTGCACTCAATAGCCAGCTGAGCACTAGTTAAACAAGAATGCTGACATCCAGGACCACACCACCACTGTTCACACTCTCTCTAAATTTTTAGTTGAGGAACTACAGCCCAAAAGTGTGTGCACCATAAAACAAAAACAAAAAAAACCCCAACAACAACAACAACAAAACGACAAAACAAAAAACCAAACAAACAAAAAAAATGAAACAAAAAGCCCCCAAATTATTTTTAAAAAAGGACAAAAATCAACCCAGCAATATACATTACTTGCAGGACTAAAAGCAGCACCAACACTTGTGTCAAGTGAGCCAGCCAACCTGCCCTGAGCAATCTGCTCGAGGTGGGAGCCACCTGCAACAGCCGTTCAGGACACGCTGTGCTGGACCCAAATGGCACCACCAGCGTGAGTCAGGGAGGCTTCAGAGCACTGCTGCCAGCTCAGGGAGTCAGAGCACAGTGACACATCTCTGACACTCTCTCCTGGCAGGCACTGCCCAGGGCTGTGCAGTGACGCAGTGGGACACACGCCGATGCCAGCGGGTCCGTGGGCTGGGTGGGTTTCCCAGAGAAAGCCCCGCAGCCCCAGCTGCTGCTGGGACTGACACCAGGCCACAGCCTCCTGCTTCTAATTACTGTGCTTGCCATGCATCACCAGATCATAACTTTGTAGATCACGCTCCTTCCTAGCTATGTATCGATCCTTCTGAACCCAGACACCCCCGGGGATGTTTGGAACTGCAGCACTTTGTATTAGTGGCAAAGGCCTGTGCTCCTCTTACAGGGTGCGATTGTGTCTGCACAAGCTGAGGGGTAGATGGTAATAAGCAGTTTCCAATTTATTTTGTGGTGATAGTCTCAACTTGTAAGCTTCTAGGAAAAGCAGAAATGTTAAAAATTTAATTTCTTTTTTTATGTTACTGCTTCTAGTTTTGGCATTCAGAAACCTTAGATGCAGGGTAACAAAATAAAAGGAGAACTCAATTAAATCAGTGGCTCCCGAAGTTGTATCTATAGAACTGGCTCTCCTCCTGATCTCCAGATGAAATAAAACAGATGTGAGGGGAAATGAATGGAGCAGCCAAAGTAAACGGTGTGACTTGGTCAGAAGGAACTCCCTCTCCCCCGCCAGATTTCAAGACTCCCCCTGCACCAAAGCCAGCTGAAGGGATATAAATACTTTGCCATTTACACCTGGTTGAAACTTCTGGGGTTTCATTTCCCCTCTCCAATTTTCCCTCTTCCTTTCATTGCCCCATTATTCAAGCCATTGTCTCCACGGGTATATATATACAAACACACAGGTAAATACACACAGACAGAAATGCACGACAAAATAAAGGAAGAATTAAAAAAAAATACATGATTTGCAGGTTAACATATTCTGAAGTGTAAAATACTAACTAAATACACTGCAAAAAATTACAGAATTGAGTCACTAAGGCAAATTTTGGAGACACAGTCCAGTACTGGAACTCCAGCATTAGATATTAGCATTTTGTGCAGTGTGGTTTTAAGTTAATGCTGATTAATATCATCACCCCTGTCATTAAAACAACTCAAGACCACCTGAGATAGGCCTGCCAAGGTGAGAAAAACCACCCTGTCAACTTGGCAGTAAGAAATAACATCCCAGTCCGAAGGGAATTACAACAAACTGATGTGCACACTGGAGGCTCATCTGACAACAGAGCTAATTTATAGAAGAAAAATTCAACAAATTCTTTAATGGGAAATCTGAGACAAAGGCAGAGCCAGGATAGAGATGAAGAGCAAAATTCTGGGCAACCTTTTCTGATGGCCAGCTGTCAGGGCTCACCCAGCTGCTGGCTGTGATGGTGCTGTAAGATGAAAAAGCCCCAAGCTGCATGATGAGCTGATCTAATCCCAAAGACCGTGGTAAGGACAGTGAGAAAAATGAGTAAGCACTTATTATTGAGTCTAAATCTACTAATGTGTTATGCAAATGAAAGTAAAGCAGAGATACAGGTTGTTAGGGACGGTTGTTCAACTCCTGTGTTTGTTTGCCCCAGTTCTGACTTACCCCTGGGAGGAAACTTTAAATCCAGAGGAGTGCCCCTGCAGAGCCTGGCAAGGACACCTTGATGCAGAGGGGCTGAGGAACAGCCTACACACCATGAGAGGGGAAAAACCCAGAGACATCCAGCACAGATGGCCCTACTGTCTGCAAAGACCTACGGAAATCAGAAGTCCATTTGTCCAACACGCTTGGACTGAAACAGCGGTTTGGCAGCACTGGGTGAGATTCCCCACGACACAGAGGCAGACAACCATAAGGTGCCATCCTCCCCTTCCTATTGGGGACACCCCCAACCCCATGCATGTGCCCAAGAGGGCCTTTTCCTGTGCACATAATACACAGTGTTGCCTATGACTGGTCTGGTCTTGCAGAGGAAAGAATAAATTACTAACAAATAAGTAGAGTGAAAAAATTGCATAGATGGCTTTCTTGTAGTTTGTCGCCCTATAAAGAAAAGGAAGTTTCCGAAATAGCTAATAATTCAGCAGTACTTGGAGGGATCTGGGGTCCACTGGGAGGTTCCAGGCTCCCAAGATGCTCTCCTTGTTTCCTCTGAATGGTGGTACCAGCCAGAAAAAGAGCCCTGGGGAGCAGGCCGTGCCCTGACACACAACCTCTGCCTGCTCCTTGCATGCCACATGTATTTTGGGTTCACTGAAAGCCCTGTCACCATGTTCCTGCTCAATTAGAACCAGGGAAAAGCCACATGAACCATTTGTTGAGGTAAGTGTTGTGAATACCCCCACAAAATCAACTCAAAAGAAAACATGAATTGGCAGGACTTCATTTTTCCTCATGAATATGCATAACTAATATAGAAAATGCAAATCTTGCCCTCCTCCACTTCCTTTCTGCCTTCTCCGTCTGCCCCTTTTGGAATTAAGCACTTATCTCCTATGCAGTGAATAGGGCTCCATTATGTGAAGGGCTGCAGAATTTTAATGAATTGCAAAATATAGTTAATTATGGAAAAAAACACATCTTCTGCACTTTTTCATGTAAATTAGACAAATTAATTGGTGTTCAGTATTTTTTTAAATGCATGCAGCCCTGGGAGGGAAGGAAAAAAAAAGCTACTTGACAATTCAGCACTAGAATCGTGACAGAAAAAGGGAAACTGAGGGGGCATTTCTGATACACCCCACTAATCCAGCCCCCAAAGTGATGACTTCCTAATTCCAATCTGAATCGTGAGAAAGTTAAGGAAGTCTGTTCTCACAAACCAAGTTATTAATTTTTTGAGTTTTCACCTCTTTGAGCACCTGAACCTCAAGAACACTTATCAACAGCTGGGTCAGACCCCAGCACGGGGCAGGTACTGTCCAAGCTTTCTCCCGGCACTGCCAGTGCCCCTCTGTACCCACTCCCCTCCCCTCACACTGGCTGTGGGGGCAGCCTGGATGGCAGCTCCACCGTGGGAACAGATGTCCAGCTGGGGCTGCAATGAACCCACTGGGTTACACTTTCCCAACACTTCAGTCCAGCATTTGCAAAATTATAACAAGCTGTTGTGGCTGAAACCCTGTCCACTGTGAACTGCAGGGGCTCTAACAGTGCCCAGAGCAATATATTCCATGAGACTTTGACTGGAGACCTAAATAAAGCACCTTCATCCTGCCTCAGCTGCCCAAATCAACACTCAGGTATGGAAGCAGACACTGTTTGCTGCAGGTGGGTGACAGCAGTTCTGTTTAAGTGGGCTTTAAAACAGAGCACTCTCAGCTGCATTAACAGGAATGGGTTTATTTCTCAAAATGTAAAATTGACTCTGGATAGTTTCACAGATGGTTACTGTCACAAAACAACACAGTAGCTCAATAACAGTATCTATTAAAACTACTGTATAAAGCATGCTATGGCATATTAGGACTGTTCTTTATAAACAATATCCCACTCTTACATCACAACAGACATCTACAGGAGAAGCATTCAGGCTGATTTATTTAAGTGTAACACAGTAGCATTACCACACTACATTACTTTTTTTAATCTGGCTGTTTTGAAGAAGTGCCCCATTCTGAGCAACTGAAACCAGAATCTCCTCACATGAAGCACAATTTCACATCCTGGGAACCAATAAAGCCAATTGCTCCCAGCAGAATCAAAGCAGCGCACAGAAATGGGTGAGAATGTTGATTCCTCTGATACACCTTGTGGTCCACTATTTTTGCTTCCCTATTTCATGCAGGCACTCTACATGCCTTTTTTGGCACATGGAAAAAGATATTTCCCACTTTGTCTTAATATATCACAACTGGCATGGCTTCTACATTGTTAAGATAGTTTAATACTTAGTGATACTAAATGCCTCAGTGAGGATTTGAGCCTTTGTTTGGGTGCTCTACAAGCACGTAAGACAGGAGGTGCTCAGGAAGATGAAGATGCTGGAGCAGCCAAGGAACAGAGTAGCTCCTTCCTCACAGGGAGATACCAGAGAAGGAACTTCTCAAAGGGCTCTGAATCTCTCCTAGAATTTCTCTTCCTCTACCCTAACCATAGAAGGATCCCGTGGACACTAAAAAGGACTAAAATCAGCCCTTAACAGTATTCCTGTATCTCCTCATCAAAGAGATTAGATGAAAACTCTAAAGCGACTCCAAGTTAAAAATTTATTACAAATATTACTAAAATGAACTTCATAACATTAATATGAGATAGGCACAAGAAAATTTTCTTTCCTGTTTTACAGATGAAATAAGTGACATTATTTAGATGGATCTTAACATTTAAGTAATATTAAAATTCCAGAATAAAAAGTAACTTGACTCTGATGGAAGAATGATAAATGCCAAACACAATTTTATCAAAGCAAGAGTTCAAAGCAATGCAAACCGCAGCTGATCCTTGCTGACATGAAGAAAGCATGCCTGAGAGACAGCAGAGCTTGTTTCAGGAACTGATTTATTTGAAACATGAAACGTTTCTCAGAAAAAAAAGCTGCTGATTACAGTTTTTAAAGAAGCAGCCAGTAAGTCACTCAGTAAGTTCAGCAGAAGATAAACTTTGCTGTGGGTCCTCTGCAGACAAGCTGAGAGGTTGAAAGTGCTGAAAACATTACAAAGCACTAGTAAAAAACTATAACCACTTCAAATGCTTGTAGAAAAACCTGCCTGCTCCTATGAAACATTCGTGCCTTGTTAGGAATTTTATAAGATTAGGAAGGGTTTAGCATCACCACTGTAAGCAATGGAGGGAAACTCTGCTACCTTCTGTGAGTATGATTAACTTTATTGATCATGATTTTAACTTGAAAACCCCTCCACGTGGTATTCTTTTCCATCATCCATCACTTTTAACCCTATTGTAGCTGGCTTACATTTTGTCTTTAGATAATACATCTAGGATCAAATGTCCTTGAAAATCCACGTAGGTTTCTAGGGCTATTTGGATCAGGCAATGAATTAGCACTGAAGCACTTCAGCATCTGCTCAGCAGATGCTACATCCCACCTCTAGCCACTGATGAAAATTAAGACTATTTTAAGTACTTTGCTGAAAAGACTGGAACGAAGCACCTTCCTCCTAACCAGGCCTAGAAAACAACAGAACCAGTGAGCAGAGCCTCTCTTTGTACAGTTATTTTAAACGGGATAGGCAACTACTTTAGATAGAGGTATTTGACACAGTCATTAGAAAGCAAGAACATATAGATCAGCAAGAACATACAGATCTGCTTTGCTTTGCATTTCTTCCAGTGAGATTTGTCTGGGCTCTTGTTCTATTAGGGTACCTAATAAAACACAATCACAATTGAAGCCTGTGAAGGTGCCATACTTGTAAATACAGCTGCTAAGTTCATGTTTCAACTGCTGTTACATTTAATTCAAATCTTAAGTAACTCAGGTTTTGCTGTAAACAAGGAGAGTGACAACACTAAACTGTACAAGATGATAAACATCTCCTTCAGTAGGTTCACCACATCCATAATACCTTGGATCCAACACAAATTAATGGGCTCTGCTGGTGAAGAGTAAATCAGTCTAAGTAGTATCCAGGTTACTTTACACTGTGATTTAACCTGTCAGCTGAAATATCCTAAATGTTACCTTATCAATTGCAGTGTGTTCCTTTAAAATGGTATGAAATTCCAGGCTCTGTGTTTCCTCCACTGCAATCAGGAACAGCTTCAGCAGTGACTCCTGAGTGAAGCAGGACCTGTCTGTCTGAGTACAGCTGCACAAAGCTGAGCTTCCCCACGCAGCACCCACTGGGATGGCAGCGGCCTTGATTAAAGGCAGTAAGAAAGGGAAAGCACCAATTCCTTTGCTATTCTATAACCTCTGGATAAGCAAAGGCCTTTCAGCTGGAATTAACCTCTGACCCTGGGGCAGCTGTCAATTGGTCCCAGGTCCCCATGCAGAGACGCATAAAGGGCCTTACACAGAGTTCTGATGCACTGCAGGTCAGCCATCAGGCCACTCGGATCCCTGACAGGGATTCAGGGAGCTCCTGCTCCTCCTCTGCAAACCAAACCAACCCCAAAGAGGCAGCTGATGTAGCACCAAGGAAGGCTGGACACCTCAAAACAGGCTGAGCTCACTCACCTGGGGTAGGTATTGTTTATACACCAAGGTCAAGTGCTCAGAACATACAAAACATTCTATACATCTATTATTGCCGCTCCTGAAGATAGCTAAGAAAAAACTAGTTTAGAAAAATAAATCAAAAGTACATTTTAAAAGAACAGATTCTGTATAATAATGAATTTAGTTAACATCAAGCTTCATTTATATTTGTCTGGATAATGAATGAGATATCTTCCTGATGCTAACAAAATTTATTTGCTAACATATACTCCCATAGTCCAAATGATTTTTGGATGAGATGATTTCGCCTGATAGGCAGACATTGTACAAAATAAATAGCTCTGAATGGCATTTCAAATATATCATTTGTTTATTTCTACTTCCTATCTGCCTAGAACAAAAAAAAAAAAAGAGGAGATCATAATGTTTTTACTTGAATTCTTCAGCTTAGCATGCTTCTTGCCACAACCATTAATTACCACCATCTTCCCTTTACATTATCCATGCTGGCAGATGCCCTTCGGTTTCAGTTTGTTCAGGTACAGACAGCACAGAAGAATCTCTGTGTGTCCTTTTAAATGTATATTCTAGTGCTAAATGTATGCTGTGTACACAGATGAGCCATTGTACAGCACTCTATCTGTACCATTTTAAGAAAAAACCCTATCTCTTCTACCTTTAAATGCTGATTAACTTATTGTTGTTAAGAGAAAACTGAGATGGGGAAATATCCTGAACTGGAGGTAAATTTTCCTAGTGCTCAGAGAACATTATTCTCTAAATAATCTGTACTTCAAAGTAAATTTTCTTAAAAAGAAGCATTTTAAAACAATGAGATTATGAAATACTAGAAGACGGTAAACAATTCCCCTCCCTCCAATAGTCCAGGGGATATCAAGTACTGGGAATTAGAAAGCTGTAATTACTCTAATCCCCAGTTCTCAAGGACAGTAGCTCAGAATTTTACAAGGTCAGAAATTCTGGCAAAGAAAAGGTGATTTCACTGAAACATATGTCCTCTCATCTTCCCAGCCCACCATTCCTCATCCATCACAACATCCACTATTGCTTTCGAACCCAGAAATAAAGGCAGCTGCCTTTCCAATGAACCTATTATCCCTTTTCTTCAATTGCATTTCCAACAAAGGATCTAATGATACCCCTGTGAAAAATGACGATCCTTAATTCTCGATTTACTCTCGATTTTTTGCTTATTGTTTTTTGTCCAACTTATCCTTCAAAAGCCTTCAGTTAAGCTGAAGTGATATGTATTTGATGAGCCCTTGATACATTTTAGTAAAAATCCCATTTTGCCCGAGCAGAGACACTCAAACTCTCATGAAATCTGTTATCACTTTCAGTTTGTCTCAGGATTCAGCCACGACCACTTGCCCTGATAACGCCACAGGAAGGGTCTGCCTGTTACCAAACAGGTGAAGGAGAGACATGGCCCTGGGAACACCAGGGGTTTGTCTCCGAGATGGAAATTAAAACACAGTTCTCATTTGTCTTCTATGTCCATCCTGAAAACTCTGCCACATAATCCTCCTTTGCTTCCACTTGACTTTCCCAATTCCTGCGAGGCTGCCTTCCTCAAGCTGAATGCTGAGAGATGCTCATAATGAAATAAATGGACTTTTTAAAGAAAGAAGTCAAGATACCGAGTCCCCAGATTTATTTGATAACCCTTCTAGAGACTGGTCTTTTATGAGCTCTGTCTCAGCCAGCTGCTATGGAATATTTTGTAATAATAATAATTATCATGATCATAAGTTGTGGTGATGAGAAATCGCACTACTAATCTATTCAGCCTTTCTCAGGGACTGGGATCAACTCTTTCTGTCTAGATTAGTGAAATTATAATTACAGAGTCTGCTTTGCTTACATTGAACAGTATTTACCACCTGACAGCACAAACTTTGAAGTGTGAAACTGCTTCAACTGAGGCTTTGTATTTCCTCTTCCTCCCTTTTCCTACCAGTTTATACACCTTCCATACAATAGATTTAAAAGTACCTTATATACCTCAGTGTAGGACGTGTGTCTGTCTTGTGAAATAAACAGTAGGAAGAAGGAGTTCTTGAGTCAGGTCACCCTCACCCTTCTCCCACAGAACAGTGCTGGAGGAAAACACTAGTTCTGTGATTTTTCTCCTCTCTGTGGGACATGGACAGAGACTTCAGGCCCTTTACACACACAGGCTCCTTCCACTTCCACATGGGAATGGGAGCTGGCAGTCCATGCTCTGTGCAAAGGCTGGGCACTGTGTGATAAACAAAACAATAGCTACCACAAAAAAGGAAGGAACCCCCATTTTTAACAGAGCTAAATATTTCTCTGAAGCATTTCCTTTTCCTAGGGCAAACAATGAATATATTCTGTGAAACATGTTTGATTGCAAAGCTTCAATAGTAATGCATCCTGAAAAGACCCGTTTCACTGGTAAGTGCCAAATGATCCCCAGAAATATGAAGGAAGCTGAAAATCTTGGAAGGACCAAACAGATGCACACAGGTAACATAATGTTCCCACTGCTCCCTTGGTGATTCCTGCTGCTGGATTACTGCCAGAATCAGAGGCATCAAAACATCATGAGGAAACTTGTTTTCACAAGATTTCTAGGAGGGCTGTAGGTGCAAACACAATGGAGAGTTCCTACGGGCATTCCCAACCCGGGCATGTTCAGCAACGTGAACTCCTGAAACTCTGGCAGTTCATTCATCACAACTTAGAGCTTTTCCCCCACTTGAATAGGTTTTTTGGTTCTTTATTTTCTTCTTCTTTTTTTTTTTTTCATGGGTAACCTTTTGCCTTCTTTTGAGAGGCAGTTTTCTATCCCTGTTTCATCTGCTCTTCTCTGACTCTTTACCTTTGCCATTAATCTGCAATAGGCAAACTTGTCAAATGTCAGCAACACCCAAAATGTAATTACAGCAGCCTTGAATTTTCTTCTTTCTTCTTCTCAAATATGTGGCTGTGACTTGCAGCATGACTGAAAACAACTCTTTGCTAAAGAAATAGAATTCTAAACCCAAAGGAGTTCAAACTAGGCAGCATTTGGATTGGAGCTTTAGCATCGACATGTCCTAAGCCTCTACTTTAGTACCCTGGGGCGTGTTGAAAAAAAGGGTACAAGAAAATCAGAGCATGCTTTTCGTGAATTCTGAATTTTTCAATACATCATGTTATGACACAACATGTCATATACATACAGCTTCCAGTGAAATTGTGATTACAATGGATATCTTGGTGTCTCCTATTAGTAATGTAGGAAGGAGCCACTTTTTGAGCTGTTTTTTGGAACCAGAATTGCTCTCATGCCCTGATCTTATTCCTAATTTAGCCCTGAGCACACTTCTGATAGTTATTTTACTGGCTTCATGGACATCTGACTCCTGCCAGATACCTGTATTAAGGAGACCTGAGAAAGCAAGCAATGACTCACTCCGAATGGTGGCAGAGTCTCCCCAGAGCCCATCACAGCCTCCCAGCTCTGGATGTGGACATGCCCCATCACCAAACCCCAAACAGCTTCCCTGCAATCCCCTCCTAACTTGGAGCCAGCCTCCAACGAGGACTGGAGGGTCAGTGACCCAAATGGAAAGAGTTGTGTCTTTGGACAACTTCAGCACTGGCTCTACTCACCACAGGCTCCCTCTGGCTCTGTGCAGTGACAAACAAAAACCCCATGGAGAGAATGGGTTTCTGTTTTCAAACCAGTGTTCAGGAAGGTGGTTATCTAAATAATGAACTTACTGAAACAATCATCTTTTGACTGGCAAAATGCTCAGGAATATTGGGTTAGACTCTGAAGGCTGTTTCAGACACTTTTCCCTCCTCCCTGTCTTGGGCTTCTTCAAAACTGTTGCAACTCAGGGCAGCATAAACGTGCCCCAAGAGTTAAAGGCTGCAGAAGCTCACAATTGTAGTATCCCAAGTGTAACTCAGAGGGATTTCTCTTGGGTTATTTGGTGTTTTTTTTCCCCCTGTCTGAACATCTCAGCTTTTGGGAACCGCACTTACCCGGGGTTGGCTTTATGAAGCACATTTGCAGTGTGTATAATAATAATTTAGCACTGCTAATTATGGCCAAGCTATTGGTCTACACGGAAGACTAGTTATATTTTTGAGAGTTTTCTAACAAAGCTCTCTTGCATATGAAGCATTAAAGAGGCTCTGCTGCATCTGGAACATTAATAATTCAGAGTCATTCAGTCCGAAAAACAGAACACGTGACTGACAGCTGTCAAACGTGTGACATCACCCCTCCATTACACAATATCATAACTGATGGCCTAGTGATGTGGTCAATAAAATGAACAACCCACAAGAAAGCACAGAAACTTAAAGGTGACATCCAGGTGAGAGTTCCTCCTGAGCTGTTAATTTAGATTTTCTGGAAGCACTGGGAACGTGCATTTCTCAGTGCAGCAAGGCCTTTCTGAAATTACACTAACTTTCAGCACGCAGTCATTACCACACAAAGGCCCAAGATCACATATTAGCCCGTGTACTATGCAAGAAACTCATATTCTGCTTTGAAAAATACAGAAATTTTTTTTTTCTTTCAGTGAAGCTCTTAACAATTTGTATTCATTATTGTGTTAGTTATGCAAGTACAAAACCAACACATAAATCGTCTATGTTTTGGGTTGCAGATCAATTTACAGTCCCTCAGAAGAGACAGCAGAAAGCAACGGTTAGAAAGGATAAGCACAGGCACAGAGAGTTTGCTTATTTGACAATAAGTTTAACTGTTCTCACTCTCTAGCCTGAAAAATAGGAAAGTTTATCTACAGTTTTATTCACCAAACTGGTGAGTGTAACAGCGAAAGCAAAACTGAATACGCAGGCACAAATGGAATGAGACGTTCTGTGGGAAGCAGAATTTTGCCTGACTGGCTTTGGCTTTGGGTTTGTGGCTGGCTTATCTCACCTGTAATGAAGCAGGAGACCTGACTGCAGCTCTTCTCACAGCTGAGCCACCTGTAGTCCTCCTTCTCATTCCCTCCCCTTAATGTGGACTCTGGGATTTAAAACACAGCCCACCCTGCAGTCTCTCTGTCAGCAGGGCACTGAGCAGGATCTGACCCTCCAAACACCTCCCTCCTGGAACTTGCATGGTCTCAATTACTTTTTCTGACTGGCAGGTTTAAAAGTGTCTGGGAGGATGAGCTGAGCTACGTCCAGACCTGTTCCCTCCTTGACAGCTGAGTGTGCTGACCCCCCTGCCCCTGAAAGCCGCAGCCATGGAGTGCCCAACCTGCAATCCGTGCTGCGCTCAGGCTTCACCCCAGGCTTACAAAGCATGTCAAAGAGTGAAAGGAAGTTGCCCAACACTCTGCTTCAATCTGGGCATCTGCTGCAAAGATTTCTGTGGCCTACACCCTGGCTTCTAGGAACTCTCAGGCTCCTGATACATGGAAATGCTGTGGGAGAGGCGTTTTGACCAGTGAACTTTCCCTTTTATTTCTGTTGCAATCATTTCCCCCCTTTCCAGCTTTTTCAATTGTTATTAAAAGAATACAAAGAACTTGCAACTATAAAAGATTATCTGCCTTCTAAAAGCAACAGCAATTCCACATTTTTTGCAATGTGGAGAGGAAAAAAAAAAACAAAACCAACCCAACCCCCCCAACCCTTTACCCTGACAGCCACTCATTTGGCTAAAGATACACCATCACAGAAGAGAGACAGAAGGGAACCTTACATTCAGACAAAATAATGAGCTGCAAGATGTCTCTGTTCAAAGATACCCCACAAAATTAGCCGAATAATTCTCATTTTTGGAGAAGAACCAGTTCAAGGGATGCTATACAGACACAAATTTAAATAGTACCATCTTACTGCATAATGGATATCCAATAGGGCAGGCCAACAGAGAATGGCAAGGAATTAATGGGTAGCCCTCTGCACTTTCTTAATTAAAAGAATCCAGAACAATAAATGTGTCTAAAAAACTCCCAAGAGTCCTGAAAGAGACAGATCTCAAGGACAGAAAATCCTTTTCAGATCTGCACCCTTGTAAAGGCCAAACTTCACAAGGGTCAAGTTAAAGCCACAAAAGTGTTTAGAAACTTGGTATCCCAAAACACCCAACAACAAACATTCTGGCTTGTAGATTGAAATACCACTACCTTGTATAAAAATGTCATAAGGCCAGTTATGCTGGGTCTTTCCACTGGGGTGTGCAGAGCCCTTGTGGTGTGTCATTTAATGAAACAGCATTCACAAAGAAACACCCAGCCCTCAGTTGCTGCTTTGGACGAGCTTGGGGGAGTTGCTACGTGCAAAGGGCAGCTCTGAGCCAAGACCTTCTGTCTGCCACAGCCATGTATGACGTCTCCTACAGGTGTAGGTTTAGACAACCTTGGCAAACTAAGTTTGGGAAGTCGTGTTTTCATGTAAACCCTGAAAAGGACGGTTCTGACCACTGCCTTAGCTGGCAGCTACAGTAATATCCTGACAACCCTCACCAAGTCCATCGGACACAGTGAAGACTTTTGTCTCCAAAAAGTGACATCCAGCCAAAACACTCAGTGAACTTAGAAATCCCCAAGAGAGGATGTTGTCTTGCCTAGAATTTGGGAAAAAAAAAAATTATTACAAACTACACGTGAAGATGAGCAGAGGGAGAGTGGAAGGGATAACACCTTCAAAGGAGCTGATACCAAATGTGGGAGTGCAGCAGGCCTGGAGGAGACATGATGGGAGACACTGCTGTCCTGAGTGAACCCTCTGGGTGGGAACTAAGCATGGCAGATGCCAGAAAGATCTGACTTTGTAATGCTCAAAATTATATGCATACAACATACATACATATATACACAGATGCCAACAAAGCAGATTACAACTGACAGCTCTCTAGAAGTTACCAAAGTCCACGTACGATGGAAGCCTGTTCAAGCTGTTGTAGATACTTCATCTGATTTCTGTCACATCTAAAACTTTGTATAAGGCCAAAGTAAGGAATGGATCCCTAAAATCAGAGACTGAACTGCCATCAAGCCCTGAGGACTTACAGGTACTAAAGAGTATTTTGGGGTGAGGGAGGGACTGGAAAGAAGAATAAAGAATTATTCCTCAGTATCGTGCTTCTAGGCCTCACGTTGCTATTTTCTGTTTAGTCCTGGACAAGAAAGTGAAAATACAGTGTCTTTGAATTCTCAGGATTTTGTGTTCTTTAAGAAATCAATGCCATCTTTCTCTTCAGGAGCCAGACTAACTCTGCTTTCTCCCACCTCCCTTATGGGACTTACAAAATGGTAGAAGAAATTGGACTGATTTAACTGCAGCAACATAACTGTCATGTATTTGTAGCTGTGACTGTCAAGGGTTTAAACTGAATCCGAGGCAGAGGCCAGAGACTTTGTTAAAGCTCCTGTTTGCTGCTCTTCCCTCTGACACACTGAGGCTTCAGCTTGCCTAAACTTTAATTACTGACCACTTTGAATGGCTGATACAACCAGAACAGAGGGATGCTGAGAAACAGCCTATGGGATGGTGCTGAGATTGACCTCATTTCTGGGGTTTGCAGTGAATTACCACATCCCAAAGCTGCATCCTCCACAAACTGCACTTTCATCCCACTTGAATCTTCCCTGCAGAAGCATGTCCCCACACTCGCCCAAACCCCCACAAGCATATGGCCTGTTTCACACATGCCTCAAGGTGGGGCTTCTGCTCCACCCTGCTCCTCTCACCCACTTACCACAGGCAAAATTAAACATTTCATTTACAGAAGGGATTGAGAAGGAAGGGACAGGAGAAAAAATAAGAGTAGGAAAGAGCTGGTGCTTTATCTCATCTGCTACAGTCTGTCCACAGCCATTTTTACTCCACAGATAAATTGTGCTGGGGACATTCTCTGGGACCCAGACCATAATGTTAACGGAGACCAGATCAGACTTGCTCCTTTTAGACCACTTCCCAATCTCCCATTAAAAAAGGTGACTAAAATCTTCCCTAGGATGCAATCAATCTCCTCAGGCATTCTCCACAGACCAAAATTTCCTCAGACTTCGCTCTGTGCACCAGCCAGAGGGAACTAATGCATTTGATCACACTATCCCTCTGAAATTGCCTCCAGTCTAACAGCAGGCTGCACAGCAATTGCACACGTTAACTCCTGCTCACCAGTTTAACTCCAACTTGACAGTTCATATCGAACAGTTTCAGCTCAAGCCAGATTACAGCCATTCAAGTTTTTCCCTGCCTGAACCGATTTAAAAAGAAAAAAAAAAAAAAACGGCATCCACACCAAAACTGAGCTGGCTTAATCACAGCTGCACAAGGCCACAGTCACAGCTGACACTCTGAGTGCGGGCAATGCCCAAGCAGAACACAATGCCCCGCATCCCTTGCCCCTATTTACATGCTCAGGCATTTCTTCCAAGAATCCTTCTCAGGAATCAAGCTGCCACACGATAACACATCAGTGTAGTCCAAAAATAGGAGGAATGGGCAAGGGGAGAAACTTCCTGCACAGATAAAACCGGCTGTGGAAATGTGGTGGGACTTGATCCCTTTCAAACACTGCGGGACCAGCAGGTTGAAAACAGACAGGCAGGACAGCTTTGCCTCCCTCAAAGAACAAAGATTTCCCAGCATTTACTAGAATGTTGCACAGAGTTACTTTCTGCCTCCTTATTAACCACCTGCTATCTAATAGCACATCTTAGCATGCAAAATAAGGCATCTTCTTCTGTCTTTGGCCCTGCCTGTCACAGGTTTTACATTACACCTCCAGCTTCTCAAGTTTTAAATGCCATCATTTCTCCTTTGTTCCCTTTAGTATTTTCTTTTCTTACTTTTCCTACTTTTGATATTGTAAAGCACTTTTCCTTTGCCACTGAACTGAGATGCTTTATGGCCAGCTAATCACATTTCCTGAATGTGCACTCATGACTTTCTGGTTTTTACCATTACACTTCAGAGCTAAACAGAAACTAATTATTTCAAGAAGAAATTATTCACATTTTCAAAATAATGCAATACATTTAGTTTTGCTTGACTGTCTCAGAATCAAGTAGCAATTTATTATATTTTGTTTGGATTATTAGTTAATATATCATATTACCAACACAAAAAGTATTCTACATGTCTGGTGACTGGTGTGCAATTTGTAGTCTACCAAGTGCTTGGAAGCGATTAGCAAAGCCAGATGAAAAAAAAAAAATCTCAAAAAGTATTTTAACCAATAACTGAAATAATCTTTGTAATGAGAAAGTATAATATTGCTTCATATGGTTCATAAACACTCTAAATGAAGTCCAAAATTGAACTTTAATACTCGAAGTGATTAATTTTACACACCTCAGTTAGAGCCTCTGTATCGTGCTGCATGACTCAGAATTACCCTTGAGAACAGAACTTCATGCAACACAGCTCTTTAATATTGAACTTTTATTCGAGTGGCTGGCACAAATGGTCAGCTTCATCCAGGGGTTCAAAGTGCCTGCAGCTTATATGGCCCCTGGTCCCCTCCCCTCTCTTTATGACTTCATCCAGCCCCCATTACAAGGCCTAAGAAAGACAAGTCTCAAGCTTTCCATTTGTCCTTTGGAAATCCATTTAATATTATTAGATTCTCTCATTTCAAATGCCACATCAAATATGGCTCAGCGTCACTTTGCTGCAGTGAAGCCCCAGTCATATTTCATTACATTATCCAGTAATGGCATTGTTTGTCTGTCAGTTCACTCCCATGGACATGTCATTTTGAAAATCTCTGCTGTGAGAGGCTCCTCTTACAGGTAGTGAAAGCAAACAAGACTAAGCCCTGAAATGAGGCTGAACACTTTCTGATTCTTTTTGCGAGGCTAATTATATGTATCTGGACATATGGCAGCATTCAAAACACTACATGCTTCCTATCAGCAGGCTACATTCTAGTTATTTGCTTCTAGCTACTAAAAGCTGTATTCAAATTTTACTATCACTTGAATTAGTTATTAAACGTACTTTTATAACTGTGCAAAAATCCCCACTGCATAGAAAAAATATCTTCTATATCAGAGTTATTAATAAATTAGAGCTAGAAGACCTTCCATAGATTCCCTTTATTGCTAATGGAGAAGGTGCTGGAGTAAAAGCCTCCCTGTCGAGATTCTGAGTTACTCTCTTGGAGACAGAGCCTGCTTCAGCAATGTTTACACAGAGTTTAACCACTGGAGGTTACACCAGGCACCGCATCTCTCTTATTTTTGAGCATGGCCTTCACTCATGCATCCATATAATTGTAATTACACACATTGTGGACAGCCAGTGGAATTATTTATGTTAGAGACACAAGTAAAGAGTGATTCTGGGCTTGAGCATGGTTACACCTGGATACAATATTTGCTTTACCGGACCAGAGTTACCCTTTGCAAACACTCACCAGTGTTTCTGCTTTAACTTCTTGTGAGGTCTCACTTGCTGTAAGAGGCAGACAACCCAATTTTGGCCTTGCAACATGGCAGGTACCCTCTGCACTTGTTTGTGGGAGCCTCATGCCTGCTGAGTACTGGCAACTCTCAAATCTTTGGGGTGGGGGGAAGCACTTGCGTAAGATTTATGCGCTAACAGATTCTCCAAAGGATGACTTCCCTCCACAGTGAGCCTGGTGTTCTGCACAGCTCAAAAGCCAGCCTGAGGAAACAGTGAGGAACATGTGCAATTTCTACATGTGAAGTGGCACTGCCTTATTCACTGCCTCTCATTTCTCACTCTGCTATCAGTGTTAAGGCAACACCAAGGCTACCCCTTTCTGAAGGGAATCGGTGGTCTCCTGGGTGACTGTTCTGCATAATGACAAGTTCATCCCATGACATCTGGGACTGGGAATACTCAGCCCCAAATAGACCCACTCCCACGTAGCTGCACTGAGGCACAGGCTCATTTCAGATGCATGGAAAAGGCAAGTGAAAGGAATGTATTATCTCATTTAAAATGCACACAGTCCCAGGAAGCGGGATAGATTGGAGGTGTCACTAAACAGTGCATAGTTAATAAATCATATTTGCAATGCAAGACATTTCAGCTAGCCAAAGCCTGAGGTGGTTAGGGCCTAGAAACTGAGGGCCTGAATGTTTTCAGGACTACAGAGCTCAAATCTTTAAGCGGCATTTTCTGTCATGAAATCACAATTAAAGGAGTAAGTCCCATCTGTGCCCAGGAGTCAGATTTGTTTGCAACTCTTACAGGCACCTCACTGCTGCTCAAAAGCACAGTAATGAGCAAATGATTCCTCACTGTAATACCCCAGGGCTTTCCCCAGCACCATGTGCACAGTAAATTTTCTCCAACCCAGTCAGTGTATGCAAATGCTGTGCTCTGTAAATGAGGTGGCTGATGCTTAACCAGTGCTCTCCATTTATTTACGTTCACTTCACTGGTGGTAATCTAGGCAGGCTGGAGTCACAACAGGAATCTGCTTTGTGCAAGATATGGAGACATAATGTTTGCATGGGCTCTCATTTCCTTTGAATATTTTCCTATAGGAAGCAGGAACTTCCAGGTATCCCACTATCAAGATATTATATAACTGCTCTTGCTTTACACATTAAAAATATTTCAGTGTATAAAGGTATAAAGTGCCTATTCTGCACCCAAGATCTATTGTCCTTGAATCCATGCTGGACCTTGAGAACACAATAAACAGGAAGAAGTAAGGCAGTTAAGACTAGTATACTTATTTTTATAGAGCTAAGCAAGCAAACAAACACAAAGCAGAGGGGCACCAGAGAAGAGATGGAATCTCCCTCACTGGAATTATGCAGGATCTGTTTTTACAGGGCCCTGGATAACCTAATCTAAGGCCCTGCTTTAAACAGAAGGCTGAGCCGGATTGTCTCCAGATTGTCCCTTCCAACCACAAATTATCCATTACTCTCTGGTAATTTTTTTTATTCTATAGTAAATGCTGGTAGAAGACAATAGAAGAATCAGAATTAGAACATATGCTTCTAAAAATAGTCTTATTCCTAATGTATTTTGAAAAAAAATCTTTAATCTCAATTGGCTATTACTGATGACAGCCATTAGCATTAGTGCTCTGTGGGGCTCTCTGCATTTTGTCCTTTAAGCACCCTGTAAACCAGCACACACAATGCTGGCTTGGACCTGGACTTCTAGAGAAGGCTGAGGAAGGTCACAACTCAACTGCACCTGAGTTTGCATCGAAGACACACGTGCACAGTGTTTCCCTACCATTATCTCTGCCAGTGTTTTAGCTCACGGCTGAGGGGTGCCATTGGGTATCACCTATCCAGTATCATCCTGGAAATGCACAGTGGGGAGAGTTTGGTTCACACTGTCCCTCAGAGAGCCTTGGCTGTCAGTCTGTGCTGAGCTGACACCACATCACTCGCCAGGTCGCAGCTGGGGCTGCTGACCATTCTTGGAGCTGTCCTGTGCAGGGTCAGGACTTTGATGGTCTTTGTGGGTCTCTTCCAATACAGAATATTCTGTGATTCTGTGACCAGTCACTGTGTAAGAGCACAGACCACGTGGGAAGACAAAGCTACTATGCCCTTCAAGTTCCTGCAGGGCCAGGAAAGCCTGTTACTGCAGGAAGCCCCACTTTTCCTTTGTGAATGGCAGGACACCCCAACTTCTCGTGAAACTCAAGTCTCGCTGATCCCACTGTTGTGCAGTGCTATTGAACGAGCATTTCCACAAACACCAAGGGCTCATCTGCCAGATGCTGCAGCTGCCTGCTCCAAGCACTGCCCAATGCTCAGGTCTGGGCCAGGGCTATTTGCTTTCATGTGCAGCATATCCATAAGCAACTCGTGCTCCTGTTGGGGACAGTGGCAGAATGACAGGCTTCCAGGACATCTCTATGTGTGAATTGAAAGTGAATTTTAACCTTCCTTAAAAATGGAAGTCCCTGCGTGGTTCCTTGACACCCAGTTCATCTTCTTTGGCTTTGGTGAGGAGTTTGGTTCCTTACTGCATCTTAGTGCATTTAACCTATTCCTGATACAATCTTACTTGAATGTTACCATCCCTAACAATCCAGGTAGAACAATGTTCATGGGAAACTATGTCCTATGCCATTCCTATCACCAAAAAACTTCCTTTCCGTTCCTTGCTAAGTTTTCCTCTTAAGCCCACATCCTGGCCCCATACCTGCACCAGACTGAATTGGGTTAGGAGCCAACTGCACAGACTGTCTGCAATACAATGAAATCAGCTGTTACATTCAGTTTATGGGGCCTTTAAATAATACAACTAACTTAATTATTGTAAAATCGACTTAAGGCTGATGTTCAGAAACAAAACATTTCAATATGGGTAAGAAAAGCTAGTATAAAGGTAAGGAAGTTAAAGACTAGCTATATACTCATAAAAGTAACAGACAGTGAAAATTACAGTGCTGTAGGGTTGGGAAAATTCCTATTAAACTTTTCATATTAGCTGAACTCATGTTCTTTGCAAATCTCCAAGTCTTGACACAAAAGTAAGAAGAAAAAAATTTAAAAAACAGTTACAAATAAAAGGGATTCT
Organism: Empidonax traillii; assembly: GCF_003031625.1. Lineage (NCBI taxonomy): Eukaryota > Metazoa > Chordata > Aves > Passeriformes > Tyrannidae > Empidonax > Empidonax traillii. Next base: position 175,879 of record NW_020955593.1, on the reverse strand, counting down.
CCCCACTAGGTGGTTCTTTTGCAGTTTGTGTCAGCAAGCAGGCAGGTAAGAATCAGCTTTTGGTATCTGATGGGAAGTTCATCATGAAAATTCTGGTAAGAGAGATGAATGTACAGGATCAAGCTTTTGTAATGGAGAAAACAGGACATCAGTCACACAGAATTAATGCTACCAATGGAGAAGTGTTTCCCTGGAGAAGCAGGAATGGCTACACTTGAGAGATGGAGGAAGGGAGAGATGCCTCAGCGTCAGGATGGCAGAAGCCTCCCAGGGCTGCAGAGGGCAGGAGGGCACCTTCTGCACTAGGAGAGCCTGGTCAGCCAGCCTGCTCAGCACCCAGAACACTGAGAGGCCCCATGCTTTGGGAAACATGCTGAAAGCAAGGCCAAGGAGGGCTGTGGCCACTCCAGCAGCAAGCTTTTGATGAAAGAGCGGCAGCAACTATCAGTGATCGCGTCAAAGTGGCATTTGAGGGATTTTTCTTATTAGGTTGATGCACCTACACAGATGTTGCTTTTTTGATTCCAGCTTGCCAGAAGAACTCATGAGGCGATGAGGAAAATAAGAGTCTGACATCTCAGGATCTCTTTGTGGTTTGGTGAGCTACTCTCAGCATGGCTCAGGGATGTGTGAGATGTGATACACTTGAACCTTTACGGATAATATGTACAACACCAAAACAGTCTTAAGACAGTGACAGAAGCAAAACAGGTCTATTGGAAGATCAAATTTCTTTAAATGCTATTTCACGGCAGTGATTTCTGCCTGAAACAAGAGGATTGTTTCCTTACTCTTTCCTATTCACTAATTACTTGTCAACATTTCCCTAAGTGGAAGGCAAAAGCTGTTCCTGACATGGCCTGTCTCCAGTATTCAGACTGGCTTTCTAAACTCCACAGTGCAAGGGAATGGACACTGAGAGCAGAGTAGTACAGATCAAGTATTTCTCTGCTGCCTGCTCCTGGGGCTGCTTTCTCCTTTAGGGACTAGACAGTGAAACCAGGAAGTTCAGACAACCTCACCTCACCTCTACCATTAGCTCTTAATTTTGCTCTCCAAGAAGTACAACACTGGCCACACAAACACACGTGGCACCACACTGAATCAGAGGCTTTAGCTTCTCTGCACGCTCAGTTGCACTGAGGGGATGCACTCACAGGCAGCTGACCCCGGCAGACAGGCACGAATCATAGAAACCATCTCACACTAAGCTGTCCCAAAGGACCTGGTAAAGCAGCCCAGCCCTGGGGGCTGCAGCTCTGTCGATGGCCTGGCTCCCGTTCAGCTGGGCTCTGCAGGGAGCACCTGGGGCTGCAACTGGACAGGTAAATCAGGCCTGGAGGTAAGGGAAACCTCTCAGAGGGACACCTGATGTGCAGCTTCTCTAGTCCAGGTCTGTCTCATCAACTTGTGCCAAAACACGGCCCAAATTATTGCTGGAACCAAGTTGTGTGTTTTAGCTGGGAAGTGGCTGAATAGTTCAGCAGCATTAATCCACTTGTCACCAGCAGCACAGCTCCAGTTGAGCTTAAAAGACTAAGTCTGGGGTTCAGGTAGTCTTTAAATTTATTCACTTTCATTGTTTTTTCTCTCTCCTCCCTTCAGTACTGGAATAGAAAGGGAGGAAAATGACCCTTTCCTTGCTTTTGGCCAATGATCAATCAATTGTTTGAAGACCTTTACTCTACCCTAAAGAAAACAATGATCAGCCCATAAATCTCGCTTTCCTTTCCTATTATGCTAAATTTACCACCTCCAAAAATACCCATGTTATTGTACCTCAGGAATTAGATCAAAAGTGAATACTATAACCACACTTCTAATGATAATTACTTAACGTATATGACTTACAATTACCCAAGTGATCAGAAAAAGTTGATGGGTTAAAAGAAGATATATTTACATAATAGAGAATTTATCATTTCAGTTTGACAACCTTAATTAATTCAAAGATGACTGGTTTCTGTCTGTAAAAAACTCAATTACCATCCAAACAAATAGGCTAATGTATCAGTCTGAGCTGTGTGTCCTCCTCTCTGCCAACCCCCCTGAAGGGTCACTGCTGGTCAAGAACAGTAACAATTCCTAAAAGTTGCTGAACAGTAACACGGCACACATTTTGGCTAGCACCCTACACCACAGTGAGAGCAGTTATCAGAGTGATACATTGCTCCTGAGGTGGAGAGAAACCACAGGATTCCCATTAGTGGTGGCAAAGTTTCCCTTTTGCTGCCTCCCTGCCCTGGGTAGCAATCCCACACTCCCAGGCCCGACCAGCTCTCCCAGATGCCTCCTGCTCCTGCCTGGCCTTGGGTGCTCACACCAACCCTTGTGTTCCCATCCCACCTTCCACAGGGTCAGGTCAAAGCAGAGCCCTCCACAGCCTGACCCTCTCCTCACCTGCAGCCATTTCTTACACCACAGGATCCAAAACACTTCTCAGCTCATCTGTGAGTGTCAGCTCAGGTTTTACTCGTCAGCTGCAACTAGAACCGGGCACTCAAGCCAAAGGACAGACCCCACACTTATCTTTTTTTTTTCAAACTATGTTTTCCTGTGTGTGAAATGCTTTGGCTCAGTTCTGGATTGAAACAGAACCTCCCCCTCACCCCTCTGCCCGACTTGGCTCAAGTCACTGTTGTGACTCAATATGTGATTTGGATTTACTAAGACTAGTTTCCCTCAATGAGCAAAACAAAACACATACAATGGCCCATCTGGGCAAATAATTTTTGAGAAGGCTTGCAAGACAAATAGCACAGCACACTCTGAGCCACGACACATGAATAATAAAAGACGATTTCAGCACTATATATTTGCCAACATATAATAAGATATGCTGGATTCACACTGAGATTTAGATTTGTCTTATTTTAAAATGCTAAATTTTACTTTAGTGGAGCCAGTATTTCACATGATTACTGTTTCTATTGAAATCTTGATGCTGGTTTTAGTACTTAAAGGTAATTTCTCAGTTCTAATTAAAATTATTTAATTGTATCTAAACTCACCATATTTAACCAAGCAAATAACCTGCAGACCTCAGGCCAGCAAAGTACACTGAGTTCAGGCAGGGATGATATATACCTTAATTAGCAATAAATTACAGCGTTAACATATGCTCTCCAGAAAACAATGTTCCAGAGATGTTTCTTCAGTGGGGCTGGACTAGAAAGAGCTTTCCTATTCTGATTCATAGACAAACTTCTGGTATGACAAGAGTTTTAATGGCCCAGCAGAACCAAGGGTAGAGCTTCCAAACTCCTCTTCTTTTTTAAACATAAGAGCATTTGAGAGGAGGAAACCACTGCACACAACCCAGTGACTGGAGCTGCCCAGCCCTGAGCAAGGAGATCCCACATCTCCAGATGAACAGCCCAGGGACTGAATCACTGTTGGCTGCTCTGCTTTTCCATCCTCCCCACAAGGTATTCAGACAGAGGGAATCTGAGGGAGTTCTTCCTTCATGGCCACTCCCATGTATTTTCCAACAGCAGCCCAGCTGAGCTGTCCACAGCCCTAAGCCTGTCCCTGCTCCTTCCCCTGCAAGCTCCTCACTCCAGCAGCAACACCCGGGATTGATAAATCAGAAATAGGGAAGGGGCTCAAACTACTGATCCCAAAACAATAGCTGTTTGCAGAAACCTAAGACCAGCACAGGCTTTTGACCAACTTCAGATAGCCCAACCTGCTATTTGAATTTTTCTTGTGAATTCTCCTCCTCCTAATGGAAGCTGTGACAGATAAATGCTCCCAAGCACTCAGCAGCTACAGCCTGTTTAACTGCCTGAGAGCTACAGCCTGTATTGAGAGAAGCATTTCCCAGTGATTTTGATTTTTTCTCAGTTACAAAAGAATCTCCTAATACAGGGCAGATGCATTTTGTCAAGTTTAATTGACAAGTCAATATGAAAATAAGCTGCAAAAGCAAACGCAATGGACCCAAAGATGACTTCCTAAGGACTGTATATGACAGAAACCTGCCAGGTTCTTTAAAGGAACAAGAGAGTTACATTGCTACTAGATCTTTGCTTCTTCTTCCCAGGCTGGCAGTATTTATTTATTTTTTCTTGCTTTGATCATGGATATGAGGAAATCTGATGTCTCCAAAACTTTTATACAACGTGCATTATGTGTGTGTGTGTAAATACATATATCTCCTAAGAAATAGAAAACCATACAAGAGACCACACTGAGAAAGATTACGGTCAGTCTTTGAGTAAGTTTCAAGCAGCAAGATAAATTGTTTCACTGCACATGGATATGAAAAAGATCATAACTTATATCAAAGCTGAGCACTCAGCATCTGTATCTGGAAGCAAAGACATGTCTGACTTAGCAGGGGAGAGGGAAAACAGCCCATAAGTCTAATAAGAAAAAACATTTTGGAAAATAAACCAGGATGAGAAACAAACTGTGTAACTGATGAAGTAATCTGAAATGACAGTTTATGTGACTATAGGGGTGAACAATCTTTATACAGCAGAGCAGGAAATAAAAAAAATAAACAAAGAGTTCATTTGTTCTTTCCTGGCATTATAAGACTTTAAATGTAATTGTTTCAGGTTTCATTAATTCTATCTTTATTTTCCTGAAGTATATGCACTTCTTGCTGCTATTCATTAATTAGCCAATAACTACGGTATTAATTCAATTATTACTGCTGTTTGCATTGGGAGATGAAGGTGGTGAGGGCTGTTACTGCCTTCATAGTGATGTGAATTCAAAAAAGACCATCACAGTTGCAGAAGTGTTTGCTTCAATGAAAATCTCCCTGTACCTGAGCTGCACAGACAAGCTGAGACAAGATTCATCTTTAAGGTTTCTCTGATCCAGAGTATCCAAAACCTGCCCTGATGAACCAACAGACTCTGTGGTGTCAGGGCCCACTTTCACCAGCTGAGCAGTGATGTGGGTCCTACGTCACTTGTGAAAGATAAAACCAGTGTCGGGGCAGCACCTTCAGCAGGGTGTGATGGTGAGTCCTGAGCTGTGCAGGGGACAAAGACCTTCCCCTTCCGGGGGCCTGTACAGAGTCTGCCTGCAGCGCATCCAGAGAGCCCTGTAAGTGTTATCTGGGCACTGTCAGCACCTGGCACACACTGTACAGCCAGGACTGGCTTTGATCCCTTCCCTCAGTCATCTTCTATTCACCTGTGCATCCACATTACATGCCCGAAATTAGACAGGCTGCTTGGCTGGCCACCAAAGAGAGAATGAATATCTTTGGGATTTCCTGATTCTTCACATTTCCAAAAGTGATACAGAACATCTTCAACCCCAAAGAAATGTCCAGTCTCTAAATGCTTTGGATAGGAAAAAAGGGACCTGCTTTTGAAATCCAGACATGTGGCAGTGCTGGGAAAGGTGCTCTGTTTTGTGAGAGTGGCAAGTCTCTGCTGGTTTGGGGAAATATGTGGGGGTAAGTAATGTTACTTCTAACCCTGTTGGGGCTGCTTAAATCCCAGGGACTAGAAGCAGTGTAGCAACAGTCCTTCTCAGATGACTACCTTTCCTTCCATGTTTTCACTGGATGAAATGAAGAACAGAAAACTTCGAATGTTGGTCCAAGGCAGCTGTGACTTTGGATGAAAATCAAACCAACTTGTCTCCACTTAAATCTCAAAGAAGAACTCCATAATCTAATAAATTTTACACAAGTCTAAAAAAAAAATAAACTTTAAATTAAAGTAGTACTTAAATTATGTATTGTATTATTCTCTATTGTCTAATCCAATTAAATTCACATTTGAAATTAAATTATGGCTGGCTCATATTATTGGTATGAAACATCTCAGTGCTGTTGCTTTGAACCTTGCTGTACACATCCTCTGTGTACAAATCTGCAAGGAATTAAGTTACATGCATTTATCAGTTCAGTTGGCAGATCCATGAAACTTTGGTGGGGAAAAAAAAATAAAATATGTGAATCCAGATTCAGCAACATGAGCATTGACATTACTCTCATTTTATGCACTAGGCTAATTGTACTGTTTTCTTGAACTACAGCCATGCCCTAAGCATTCATCTCTGACAACAGCAAAAGACACTGATTCACAAAATCTGTCTAGATTAGATTTAGGCTGACAAAAGACAAACACATTATACTTGTATAATACTTATTATATTATAATCCTTTGAGCAGGTTGAGGCATCCCTGCTAATAAAGTTACAGTCACAGCTTTTCCACTTTTCCCAGCATTCTCTTTTTTTTTTTTTTTTTTTGAGTGCAATTGATCTTTTAGGATTTTTAACCCTGGCCTCAGAACCACTTGTGTTTGAACTATGGAGAGCATTATGCTGAAGAAAACCATTAAAACATATTTAAGTACGAGTATGTGGCAAGAAGTAGTACTCAAAAAAGGTGCAACGGGGGATTATGTGTTTATTATCAGCTGCAGTTCACATCTGCCCTATTCACAGAAAAGAGGGAGTAGAAGATGTTATTTCTAACTGCTGCTTTTCCAAAATCAACCTGGGACTTCATTTGATCTGTTTTTGCATTACTGAAAGTTACTGTAAATTGTAGCTTGGTAATTCTAGTGATATGGGAATCAGTAGCTTCAATAAACCCTTCAACTACCTTATCTGCCAGGGATGCAAATAACAGTAATTGTTGAATAATATTTCCGAAATTTCACTTTACTTTCGGCTTTGCCAAGTGGCTATAAAATAGCCTGCTATTTGCATAATCTTTTTTTTTTAAAAGACAACAACTATGTGGTGAGGATTTAAGTCCCAGATGACAAAAGAGAGGAGCTGCTATAATCTCCAACAAACTGGCGTGTCAGCCTCAGTGTCAGGCAGAAATGGAAGATGACTTGCATACAGATTATTTGTAAAGTGCTGGAGCTGAGATGCACCAACTAGAACAGTAACACACTGAAAAGAGTTCTGCCCACGTCCACGGGATTTAGGGTCAGTGAAGTTATCAGTCTTTTACACTGTGGCTAAGTCATAACACAGAGCTAACAAAGAAAGGGCTGCTGTGCACCAAAGACTGTCAGGTTTGGATTTCAGGGAGTGAATAGTTTGCTCCTTGTGCGTGGCCAGTGACAAGCCAGCCCTGCTCTCCGTGGCCAGAGCCCCCTGTTACCTGCAGCCCCCCTGGCCCTGCTGCCCCGCTGTGCTGTGTGCTCAGCCAGCACTGCTGGCACGGGGGAAGGAGCCTGCAGCTGGGGCTGGGAGGGACAGGGAAGAGCTGGGATCCAGCAGTGGAAGAAGAAGGTGGAAGAGGATCTATCAAAGACAGCAGCAATTAGATTTGCTCCAGAAATTGTTAAGAATGGCTCCACTATCATCTTTAAAAAAAAAATGAATCCTGCACTGACAGCACTGCACAACCTCAACAAACTGACCTAGCAGCAGGTGGTTCCCATTCTCCAAAACATGTACCTTTGCAGAACACACACAGAGAGAGAGAGAGAGAGAGAGAGATATCACCAACAGGTCGAGGCTCCCTGAGGGATAGATGCAGCATGGCTGGAGCTCATTTTGCTGAGACAGAAATGTTAATCCTTTAAAAATCTCAGCACACCTTTCTCCTATCCAAGAATATGCTTTCTTCTGGGTAGTTTAGAAATATTACTTAAGAGAGAGAAGACTACTGGGGCCTGGACACACCAAATCACCTCTGACGTGCACTGCTTTGTCCCCTGCTCTCCAGGCTTCCCAGCTCTCTGGGACTGGTTCTGTGTATGCAGTGTGCAAGTATTGCTTAAAACCGTGTCTCAAGTGTGAAGCACTTAAGGAGATACAAAGACAACATCTTATTTTATCAGTGTTCAAATTTCACCTTGTACATTGCCTCGAAAAAAATACTTTGATGAAAAAAATTAATTTGCCCGTAAAATAAATAATGGGATTCCGTATAACCCTACAGACTACACACACTATCGACGACACCTTAAACTCCTGATTTAATCAGCTTTTCAGTGTCAGTTTTTATTTGTATAATAATATCACAACTGAGATGAAAATTCAAGAAGCAGAAAACAGCTACACATGTTTGATGTCGCATGTGAAAGTCTTAGATATTTAGCAACTTCTTTGATGCTTTGATCTCTAAAGAAATCTTACTAAAATTACGATCAAAGGAATTTATATCATTGCAAGTACTTAAGAACGAACCATCTTAGGGCAATAATCAGTATTCTGTTTAATCCTTCACCCTTGGAATCCATTATTGCTAAGCACCTCAATCTGATGGGAGTTACATTTACTTAAGGAGATAATTCTCCTAAAACAGAGTTAGAAGTACCAGAAAACAGCACTTCCAACTTACAGGAAGAGCCAAGAATCGGATTTTATTCTTCTGGCTAAAAAGTGCTCTTTGAAGCTGTTTTTTAAACGTGTGTAACTTAGGAAAACTGGTATGCAGATCCTTATGAGACTGTGCAGAGTTTTATTTTTCTACACCAAAGAAACAGAATTTCCAATACACAGCTACTTTTAATTTAATCTATTTCTAACTATTTCCTACTGTCAGTGTTTATAGAAGACTATTACACAGATGGATATATCTAATATTTATAAAGTAAATTAACACTCTCCTTTATAACATGCAAAGGCAGATAAATAATGAATTATCCTTTTCATCAATCTGACCACATAATGCCTATTTCCCTGTAATATTAAGTACCACAGCAGACTGGTGGTTGTAATCCCCCATGGTGAGTTAAATCAGTGTAACACAAAGAATTCCTGAACTGCAGCCTACAGAACAGGAAAAGAACATGAAAGCCAAGCAAGATTTAACAAAAACACTAATTACTGGTTAGATCACAGATTTACTACCTGTGGTTGATGAGAAGTAAAGGAGGGTTGTACTTTTGCAGGAGCAAGAAAGAGATGAGACCATGACTCCCAGTCACAGCCGCAGTCCTCATAACCTCCCACATCCTGACTAAGCAATTCCTCCTCCTCCTGTTTCACCTGCACAGATTATTTTTCTTCCTGCACACCCCACCCACAAAGGTGGACTTTAATTTTTGCAGAGGCTTTCTACTATTTATACCCCCATGCTCCATCACTCTTTAATGGTGAAAGATCACGAGCAGGCTAATGTGCAAACACCTCTGCCTGAGAACACACTGCTGTAAGCATTCTTCCAAGCTGACAAGAAAACATGCCTGCTCTAAATGAAAATCAATCTCTGTTAAATCTGTTAGCTCCAGCTCATTTAGGCTGGCACTGCTGGAAGAGCTCACAAAGAGGTGTGCTGAAGCAGGAGCATCGCACAGTCAGCTTTGAAGGATGGCAGACGCACCAAGAATGCAGCTGAGAGATTCAAATAGATGACAGAGGCAGACGTGGGTTAATCACGTTTCTGACAAACCCACTGGTAGGTTACCTTTCCTTTTGGGCTGAGGGAAAGACATGTCAAGGAAATGCCTTCAAAGGCACACGGTTAATCCATATTGGAGCACCCTCTGTCCTGACTTCAGCATTCCGTGCAGTCGGTTATCACGCCCTTATGGATTCACTTTGGTTTTGATCTGTTTTCATCTACACCACTGAAAAGCAGGAAGCTGCACAAACAAGAAGCTGGTCCTCCAAGTCAAGAATATCACAGGATTCCTAAAGCCACTCACACAACCCGGTTGGAGTCACAGTTCACGTGAACAGTGGGGTGTAGGAGCTCCTCTGTGCCCCTGCCACTGTGGACTCCAGGATTAACTCCAGTTAATCAATACCTATGGAGTGACTCCCACAGAAATAATTCTGCCTCATTAGAGTTCAGAACCCAGGTGGAACAACAGAATCTTCTGTTGCCTTTAGTGCAAGCCCACTCCATGACTATTTCAGACCCAGGATCCTGGGAAATGTAAATGATGAGCAGGGCCACACAGTAATTTTACCTTCAGCTGTGTGATAAAAGGCTTTTATCTTGGAAAATTACTTACTTGATTAAAGTGCTGAAGTTTATCAATTAAATTACTGATGAGTGGGTCCAATCCTCTGACTTTCAGTTCTGGATTATTAATTTGTGCCTTCAGTCCATTGGAAACAACTCTGCTGGTGTAACTGAAAAACAGAAAAAAATGAAACATCAGTAACTGGAACCATGTCCATTGGAATCAAAAATCGTATTACAGGCGGCTTACAAAAAGCAAATATTTTGTAAATGGGAACAGAAATTTGCAATGAAATATTTATGTTTTTAAATATGCCAGCCAGAATAAAAGTCACAGTTTCTTGAAGCATCATTCATCACTTCACACTATTCAAGTCATGAACCAACAGAAATTTCATAAGCCACACAGGGGTTCATTTCATTCATATTTTAATATTTGAACCTTTATAACCAACATTGTCGAGTTCTTGTTTAGAACAAAGAATTGAGAAAAAAAACATGTTTTGCCCTAATAGCCAAATAGTTTTTAGAGGACAAAGATTCAGGAAAACTTTTTTGAGTGAGTTTGTATTTTTTTGTTCATTGAGTCTTTTAAAGGCAATGTTCTAATTTTTCTTGCTGTGTAACTGATCCCAAAGCATAAACTTTCATGACGCATGGCATGTCCAAAATGATGGTTGGGTTTAGATCTTAAAAGCAGACTCAGAGAGCTGAACTGATGTCTGTCCCCAGGAAGAACCCAGCTAAAGTATTATTGTGAAGTCAAGACTGGTATGGATCACATCAATCCACATCAATTCATGTGGACGATATAACAACACTGCTGTGTCTCACTCACATTTAGCTTTACCTTATTCACCAATCCCACTATTTGCTGATTGCTCCACACAGTTCACTGTGTGAAAACACACGATTTACGTGCTGTGGAAGTACAGGGACACTTGACACAGCTTCCTGAGATCACCTAGTTGCGACACAGGAGAAATTCAATTTAATGGGTCAGCTCCTGGCCTCCACCAGTCTGTCTGGTGATTCCCTGTGTATGTTGCTTTGTCTGATCAGAAACTCATCAACAGCAGCAAAAGGAAGGCTTTTCCTTTTCACTGCTCAACTGCTCTCCATTCAGCCGCTGGTCAGAGCTATTGGAATTGCTCTCGAGGCTTTAGTCACTCTAGTCCAGGATAAAGAATGCAGAATTGTTTCCCCTCTGGGTTGGTTGGGGTATTTTTTGGCAAATGATACTGTGTTTTTCCCTGTGAATCACAACCCTCCCTGAAATGCCCCTAATCAGTGTTACAAACCTACAGCAGCCCGGAGTTTGCATAAAGACGATCAGCTCAGCATTAAAGCCAGAGTGCTCAAAGGGACCCAAAATGGGCAAAGCCAATCTCAGTCAACTCATACATATTGCTGCTGCTAAATTCATACTTTTACACACATCATTATCAGGAAAATAGGACCACTTGGTGTACAGGAGTTTACAGTCCCTGGAGTCAAAGGGGACACTAGTGTCCCTAAAGTGTTTAAGGACCCACTCCTTGAAGCTCTGGACACATGCATATGTTATGCACAGATATTTCTGTTGCCCAGATTGCTTGCAATTTGATTCACAACACAGGTTACTTATATTTCACAAGTCAGAGACGGCATGCATGAGCTGTGTGAATCCTGCACCAGTTCCTTTATCTCCTTGGTCTAATATGGTTTCACTGTGGCAGCCACCAGTGACTGCATCTGCCTGCTAAGGTCAGGCTCCAGCAAGCCACAACTGGCCCAGCTCTGGTCTGGAACGTGACCTGCACAACTGGAAATGCCCCCAAAGCCAAACAGAGACCTGGTGGGTGAAATAGATGTGATCTGCCCAATGAGTGGGGTGAGCAGCTGATGTAAAGAGAGGCAAAAGACTTATTTGCAGAAACCAACAAAAGCAGCTCTTGGGTTTTCCCACAACCACCCGTAACAAGCTGTGCTTGTCCTGTGCGTTCTCACTGAGAGATCCCTGCCAGCCCAAACCCGAGCCTGGGAAGACTCAGATGGTGAGTTTGCTGAAGATGGGCTACACCTCTAGAGGAGGAGACAGAGCAGAGAACTGCAGGAGAATTGCACTGCCAGAGAGAAGGGAGCGATTCCCCCAGTCCATCCCAGTCAAGAACCAAAGACTCACCAGAAATAAGCATTATGTCCCTCTGACCCAAAATCCCGCCCTGTAAACTGCAAATCCTTCTCCTAGCTCTGTATCACGCTAAAATACTTGGAAATAAACACTATACATTTCCTGAAAGATAATCTGATTACTTTACTTCTTTGCACTATCTAAACCATTTTTTTTTGTTGACATCAGATCCTGAATTACTGGAAATGTACATTAGGTAAGATCAGAAATTGGCTTGCTTTATTTAATAACCTACAATTTAACTGAAATATTGTAGTACGGAATTGTTAACTCTGGTTACAGCTCTAGTACTTTATTCAAACTAAGCCCAGAAATGTCAGCAGCAATGGCCTGGAAAGTTGCATTAAAATATTGTCACTGGAGCAATCCTGAAAGTAACTGTTACACTGGGGCCTGAAGAACACCATGTGCAGACAGAATTTTCATCCAGACCTCAAGCCTCAGGCCAGTGTTATTCCACTGATTGACTGGGCTAAGCTGTGATACCTTAAAAAGCAAAAAGCAAATTATAAAAAACCCCCAACGTCCCAAACCCAATTTTTCAGTATTTCAGAGGAACAGTATCAATTATTCTAATCTTAGCTAGCACAGCTCCTCACAGGTTTTAAAGGTAAAAAGTGAAATGCTGTTTCCACATAGCATTGCATTTCAACTGAAGGCACATATTTTTATATCCTACATAAATAAAGATATATCAAGATATTTGAGTCCAAACACCCATTTTGAAATAAAGCCAGATGATCTTTTGTGTTCTGTGTTCTTTTTAATTCCTCATATGAAAAGGTATTGAGGTACAGGGTTCCCTCAAAGACAAATAAGGCTTTTTAGAAGGTTCAATAAATTAAAAACAAATATGAAACACAAATAACCTGGAATTCCAAGGAGCTGCATTAGGGATAGATGTAACCAATGGAGATATTCAGCCACAAAAGCCCGAGGAACAGGGTGCTGTTTTCACACCACTTCCCTCTCTGTTCCCCCTTCCCTGCAGGAGGCCGTTTCAGCCAGGATACTGCAGGCAGCTTTGCAGAGTATTAGCCATCAGCCTCCAGCTGGGAGACTAATTCCACTGCTCCACATTCCTCAGAGAGCTGCTGCCCTGAGCTGTGTCCTGAGCAGTGCTGTGTTCCTGTGTCCAATGACCTGTCCCTTTCCTAAGTCAGCTCCAGCACTCCCACTCACCGGGGGATTACAGAGCAAGATCTCACCGCATTCCAAATGCTGGGAACGTCCACTGAGCATTTCAGAATCAACTGCCCTGCCAATTCAGGATACCCAGCACCCAAACCCCATCTCTGAATGCAGTTCTCTACATTTTTAGTTGTCTTTTCTCCACTTGAGTACTTGGCCCAACACAATTGCACAAGAGGCATCAAAATTCTTATTTAATTGCGGAATAAATAGGACGTCAAACATCACATGGCAAAGCAGAAAATCTGAGCCTCATATTCACTTCAGTGGAATCCAGGAACTGCCAAAAACATCTCTATGGGACAGAAACTGCTTTTGATGAAATAATTTGTCACACAACCTTGAGAGTTGCCATAGATGGAGAATAAGAACAAAATGCACTGCCTACAAAATTAAATACATATTTGCTGAGATGTTTCTAAATTGTTAACCACACATCATCAAGGCAACAAATTTTGAAGCAGAAATAATTTCTGTTATGCATTTTTTTCATCCTTTTTGATGGCAGTGGTTGAATAATTCCACTGTAATCAACAGGGGCTAAAACAGCAACACCTTTCTGAGACATACTGGCAAGGGAAAAGTCTTTATGACTGAGACTCTAAAAGTCACATTTCACCATTTATCTCGAAAACATGACTGTCCTGTATTTTCTGTACAAATGCATAAACTCTTCCGTAAGAAAAACAGCCTGTCTCCCCCCAGCAGAAGAACACACTAAAAAACTGCACACTGAACCACCTAAAAGAAAATACATGCTTTCTCAGCCTTCCAAAAATCAGCAGTTGTCCACCAGCCTGCTAGAGCAGAGGAGTTTAGAGCAAGGCACTAATTTTACAGCAAAATCACGGACGTGTTGCAACGAAGCGAGATTTTACAGCAATCATTTCCCACCCAGCTCTGCTGCTTTCATCTTGGGGTGTAACCTCTGAAACAGGAAAGTACCCCAGAGATACACCTTGCCTGTAAACCCACCCAGATCGAGATGGTCCTGTGCAAATAACAACTGCAGGGGACTAAAATGAGGACTCCTCAGTCCCATCTGTTTGCCGGTCAGGCACTGGCCACAGGCTCCCACTTGCCAAGGCAATCCTGCAGTAGCCTGGTAATTCAGCAACATCCTCAGCACCCTGTCAGGGCAGACACCACCCACCCCCACTTAATGGTTTGGAGGTTAAAGGGTGAGGGGGGAGAGGGAAGGGAAGAGCTTGAAATGGGCCATTTAGTAAGAAACAATGAGAAATACGGATAAGCTACTTAACTGGTCTTGAGATCCACTGAACAACTAATTCAGTTAAATTAAGCATGGTTCACCAGATGGTGTGTTTTGTCTTACATTTATTCATAATTTGACCCTTGGGCCGGAATAGTTTGCCCGAAATTCAATTATGTGAATCCACTGCTGATCTACAGCAGCCTGTGGTGTCTCCAAATTAATAATTTTCGGACACTTCCCTTGTGGTTTTTGGACATAGCCCTTTGGAGCATGTGACCCTCTGACCTACAGCGTGGGGATTTTCTCCCAATTCAAGGAACACAGAAGTGTGCACCAACTATTAAGAGCAGTGACAAAAACTGTATGGTTGCGGAATTTGACATAATTCATCAGGATTACCAGCTTTGCCCACTTCTTCACAGAACGGAAAGAACAAGCAGAACACGTGGCAACTGCACATCCCTTCCCTGGCTATCACACTTGCTTGTCACTAAGTAACTTCAAGGAAGTCAAGAAAATGCCATTTTCCTGCAGTGTTGTTGATGCTTAAACACAACTCTCCATGAGGAGGAGCCAGCACAGGATTCCCTTTGGTCTCAGCTGTCCCTGAGCTGCTCCACACGATGACAGTGGCAGTGGGTGACTTCCCCAGCTCCTCCCCACCCCTGTCATTAAAACTGACCAACAAACAGGTTGTGCTTCATCTCTGAGTGACTCCCAGAACAGCCCTGCTCGCAGAAATGTCTTGTCTCACACGTTTTGTCATTTCTGTACCAGCCTGGCAAACCTGGGTTATGGTCACTGAGCATCACAAGGCTGAGAGGTCTCCAAGAAAGGAACAATCCACCAGCACCACTCTCTAGGAACTAAATGCACCTTCCCTAAAATGTCACAATAAACACTTCATCTACCCATTGTAAAGAATCAGTGTGTGAGTGCTTCATAGAATGAAATCCTGGAGGATTTCAGGACTGTAACATTTATTTAGCAGCCTGATCCATTCGGTCACTTTGCTGTTAGCTCCACTCACTTGAATGGGTCTATTCCTTGTTTACAGGAAAGGTTTCAGTCAGGCCTCTCCTCGTGGCAGAACTGCAGTAAGAGCATCTGATGGAGGGGAACTCTTAACAAGGACCATCCTGAACAGACACTGGGCAAGGGTACGTGTTGGGAAATCCTGAAGGTTGCAGATGTTCCCAAGCCCTGGCATGCAGGACTGCAGGCTCTGGTGAGAGTCAAATAATTTCTTGGGAAAGCTGAAAAACAGTGCAGCATTTTCTGTTTTTAAGGAAAGAACCACGTCTTATGTGCCAGTTTACAGCAGGAGCAATTCCACTGGAGTAGATGGAGTCACACCAGGGTAAAATCTGGATACTTCAGACCCTTCACGCACAAAGAAAAACAATTTCATGAATTCTAAATTATCAGCTGAGCACAACTGCTACAATATTCTCCAAGAGCAAGATTTATCTTTTTTAAACTACCTATGTAAAGAGTTCATTTTGAAATTATTAAATAAGTGCCAACAGACTACAAGAAAGCTCAAGTCTGGCATGTAAGGAGTTTAGATGCTCAGAAGATTTTGTGAAGCACAACTGACACTGTGCGACTTCCATCTCAGCCAGAACTATTCTAATGGGCTTCAGTGGAAGTTTCACAAATAATCTTGTTTATTAGCAACGATAGAAAACGATGAGACAAATACAGTGTGCTAATGGGATAATTAGAAAAGGAAAATCACGAAGCCAGACAGCATTTATAATGGTCTTTCTCCACTTCTACAGGGCTAAAAAAGACCCCCTGCAGCCTAAATTATAAAGACAGTTTTAAGACCATAGGTACAAAACCAAGTTACCAGAAGGTTTCAAGTGACTGGATGATGACACCCCATGAACAGCCTGAAAATCAAAGTGAAAAGCAACTCGGTGAGGGAATGAGCATGTTAAGAGATATCAGCATCAAAAAAGATGAGTTCATCAGTTTGTCCAAAATCATGCTGGAAAGGTACTGACGAGAGCTCCACAGAATATTGCAAAACGTGTGAAAAGTGTTGTAAAAGAAGTTATTACAGGTTGCTGGTGAAGCAGCTTACATTCTTTCCCCAGGTAGATGAAAAGTTAATACTACCTTCCAGGCACACTAAAAGCACCAAAGAAGTTTGTAGATGTAAACTGGACAATCTTTATGATGTCAAGGGAAAGAAAGGACTTGCCTAGAATACCATCAGATAGGAAAGCTCTAGTTTAAAGGGAAATAAACTCTACAGGAGTTTATTACCACACAAATGGTACCTCTATATCCATCCAACTGATTCTAATGAGCAATGAAAATGGTACAAACCCAAAAGCTGATAACCTAAGTGGGAGCATAAAGACCATTCCCCATCAAAAGGATTCAAGAAACAGAAAACGGAACAATAAACAAACAGTATATACTTATCAAAGTAACATCGGTGGTCATTCCTAAGTGAAAAGAAAAGCTCCTCTGAAACACCTTTTCCTCAGTAACTCTCAGGGCAGGGGAAAGCCTTCTTCAAGCACAAACAGGACACAGCCAAGTTAAATCCTGATGGGGAATCTGATTCTGCACCTCTCAGAGACTGGCTGCTTGCACTCTGTGCCGAGGGCTGTGGGAAGCAAATGGAAACAGAAGACTGCCAGATGGAAGACACCAGTGGAAAACAGGACTGACTCAGCAGAAAAGAAAACACAGTCTCAGGAGAGGAGAGGACTTTAAAAAAAAATAAAAGTAGACTGGCAATAAACTTTTCATCAGTAGAGAGAGAATGAGCATCAAGCAAGAGCTCACAGTATTTGTTTCACAGGACTTCTGGCTGGCCAGGGCAGTAAGAATCCAACTGCCTTTCTGGAAGCCCTGGTTGCAGGTACTTAAGAATTACTCTTGACAGATGACCACGGGTATGTAAAAGGATATTCTACGATCCCAGCGCAGAAATCTTCATGAAGCAAAACAGGGAATATCCCAATTTGCACACTATCCAGCATATGTCACAGGGAGAACTCCTTGCCTGTGGCTCATTAAAAGCAAGGCAAAACAAAACAAAAATACATTAATACTAAGAGGTCAAAATCCCAGTTTTCCTCAGAAGGCAGTTTCTCCAAATGCTCTTAGATACACAGGGAAGATTAAAGAACAGCTGTCAGTAATGAATGGGATTGAACTCTGGCTTCCAACAGCCTTTGCCCTAATCCCCCTGGTTTGAGCACTGGGCTGTTCCCACTCATCCTGCAGCTCCTTCCCCACAGCACTGGGTGTGCACTGAGACACCGCTCAGTCCCCCAGCACAGCAGGACCACTGTGCAGTGCCACTGCTCCTGCTGCCATTCCAGGTCTCTTGTCTCCATTTTTAGTGCTTTCCACAGCTGTGATCTCCAGGCTTGTTTCCACATCCTTTCATCTACCCTGCTCATTATGCCAACGTGACCCCAGCTTTCCTTCCTATTTTATGCCAAGGAGGCATTTGGATAGACCAGGCTCACTCCCTCTTCCAGGCTCAAGCATAAGGCAGCTGAGATTTGCACTTTCTGCACCACTCTCACTTCCCCTGGCTACTCTGGCTCCTTGGGGTTGTCTCAGACGATTATGGATTCTAAACATGCACTAATGCACACACATTCGATTTCATCCCTTACACAGTTTTCCCAATATCTTTGTGCAGAGCTATTCACTGCAATTCTTATCTGCTTCAGTGCCTCCACTTCTGCCCAGGTCTTAATATCTCACAGCAGGTGTTTGGCCCTTCAGCCACACATGAAAGAGTTATTGACCCTTTCTTGGCTGCAGGAGTGCAAGGTGCACAGTTCTAATTTATTCTTATTTCCAGGTTAAAAACTTTATCAGTAAGATGATGACGCTAAATTTTATATAAGTAAAAAGTAAATAGAAGCCTTTAATGCTGTAAAGAAAGAGATCAGACACTAAGACTTCCAAATCTCCTGACTCAAGAGTTTTTAAACTCCTTCCCTTTCGCTTAATCTTTTCCACCATCAAGACAGCTGAATTCATCATTCCAAAGCACACCAGTTCTATTCCTTACAGAGGAAGCAGTATTTTATTACAGAAGCTATGAGCTACCTCCTCAGCTCACCAGCAGATATATGCATTTCATCCAACTCCTTCCTTTTGCAGCTGGCTAACTGGCACAGAGCAGGACAATGAATGTTTATTGTTCCCCAACTGGAAAACACCAACAGCCAAAATGCACTCAGCATATCCTGTGCCACTGCTTGATGGCTTCGCTGAGTCACCATCATCCTGCAGGCACTGTCACTGCTGGAATTCCTCACACACACCCCAAAGCCTCTGCCACACCAGCACCACGTGGGCATGTGCTGAACACAGACATTTTCAGTGCCAGCTTCATGGTTTGGAAGCAGTTTAGGCACATAACACTTTTAATTTGCTCTAACTTTTATCTAACTAAATATTTGATGCAGTAGTTCAGTATCTAGCAAAAACCATTGCTCCTGAAAACACTGCAGAAAATGTTAGTAATAGTAAAGGGCAATATGGGCTACTTATGGAGATAAAAATGCCTCTGCACTTGTACAAGAGAAGTGTTTTCCCAGGTCAAGGTTGAAGAGCTCAAGAGTAACGTGGGAAATTGTGCAGCCTCTATTCATGATTTTGTCCTTAAATACAAAGCATTGTTTTCCTTGCTTAAGTGTTTGGTACTTCACACAAAAATAACTGCACTAGAAGAGAGGTCAGATGTAGAAAGATTTTCCTGTCATCATAAATTCGAAACAAAGCATATTTATACAAAAATCAATTTACTTGACCAATACTGTTTTATTTTTCTGCTAATACTGCTGGAGATTTACATCTGGTTTAAACTGTTCCTTTCCACAACTTAGCTTCTCTCTTGCTTGATTTTGCAATAAAGTCACAATCCCGAGTTCATGATTTCATACTTTGCTGCCCCAGGGACAAATGACAACACAAAATCACACAACTTCTCTGCACGATTAACAACATCAAGGACCAGATTGTTAGAGGGAAACATATTAAACACAAATGCATATGCCACAAAATATTGTGCAGAAGAAAATCTACGAAGAAAAATAAGGACAGGGAATCCCTTTTCCCCTGCTGCAAATGTTCTCCTCCTAAAAACCCAAGTGTCACAGAGAGTTCTGTCCTGTACAAACCTACTTCAATCATGGGAAGTACATTCTTATTTTTGATGGCTCTTTCTAAGCTGGATGATAGCAAATGGGAAGAACAGCCACTTCTGACATATTTGCAAATTAGTGGCACGTTTCTTCTACAGTTTGGATTTCTGTTGCACAGATTCCCTCCCCTGACACCCCTGCAAGAGATTTAACACCTCTGTCTTAGATACAGACAAAATAGAAATACTCCCCATAAAATCCCCAAGTAAGCAAACATGAAGCAGATCATGAGACTCTCAGGTAAACTCAATCTTCCCATCACCCATATAATGCAATACACCCACAAACTTTTCTTTTTTACTTTTTAGCTAGAAAGTATAGACACCTGAAACCAGAAAAATAAACAGACTGAATAATGTAACATGGAAAAAAAAACAAGCCTAAAGGACACTGTGCTAAACACAACAGAGGGGTTGATGCTGCAGTGATGGCAGGGACTCTCCTGCAGCCCTTGTCTACAGAAAGCCCAAGCTGACCTGGGTTTTTTTGCATGTAAGTATAATCACAAATAATCTGTTTAGTAATACCATCTTACTATTCTCAGTTTATATTTAGGGGATGAAGTGATGGTGCCTCAAGCAGGGATCCTAAAAGGACCCTGTCCCATCCAATTCCTATTTATCATCTGAACCTTAAAACCTTAAGTCCGTACCTGGAAGGAACCAAATGCTGCCCCTCCCACGACCACCCACCCATTACATCCTGCTATCTTTTCTGGGGACATGAGGTGCAACACAAAGTACTTGAGAGCTGGAGTGTGACCATCTCAGGTTAAAAACGGAGCTGATAGTTCCAAGTGGTTGCCACGGGCCAAGCAGACAGAGAGCTCTTTCCTCAAGCTCAACAGCTGCCCTGACCTGTTTGTTTTTTCAAGTCCTTTCTGAGTTGTAAAGAGCTTCTGCTCACCACACACAGTGGAGCTGACAGCCCTCAGCATGGGAAATACACACCTGCTCAGGCATGAGGAAAGGCCTACAAATATAAGGGGGGAGGGAAGACAAGAGGACTGGTTTTGTTTTAATGCTAAAAGGAAAAAAAAAAAGAGGAAAAGGAAAAAAATAGACAGGAAGTCTCTTTTTTCTTTTTAAGATATGTACAATATTAAAGAACACAGAGAACCAAAGTCATTTTGAACACAAGACAAAAAGAATGAGAGAATAGCAGGCAGTTTGTTGTGGCACAAATATCAGCTACAAAGCACCACTTGTTATCTGTGTGCTAAAAATACTGTGATGATTAACAGCAAGGACCAAGGAAAAAAACAAATAACAGACAAAGAATAAATGATGTAATGATGTAAAAAAAAAAGTAAAAAAGAAAGCTTGTGACATTTCAACATTTACAATAGGATCTGAATAGGCTCCAATTGTCTATAGCATCATTCATCTTTGAGGTATCCTGAGCAACTTCACAGAGGGGCGGGTTGGGCTGGTACTACTGTGACTGATGGCAAATGAAACAGGCATTAGTCACTACAAACAGCTCACAAGTATTACAGCTGATTTTCAGCAGGTGGAAAAACTTTGTAAGTCTACACAGCTAACACTGTTGGATACTCAATTCCTCTTTTGAGGAAAATGGCAAGCACAGTACAAGGACAATTCACATCACATGGTTATGGGCAATTTTTCATTCTGAGGTGAGGGACTCAAATTCTTCACCAAGTGTCTTCCCCCTTGCTTGGGAAGTTGCAGGTAGGCTGACTGCTGGTGGGGTTGGCACCTTTGATCAGATAAAAGAGCTTCTGTCACCTTCTGTTCATTTGAGTTCCCTTAATTACAGTCGGCTTACAGGGGCAGGGCTGAGCAGAAGGAGGTGATGGAGAGGGTATTGGGTTGCCACGGCACCACTGGGGCTGCCCCTTGGAAGGTGTCCCTTTTGAACACCACCTCTGGTGGCGCTAGCCCAGACCCTGACTCCTGCAGAGGGAGAGGAACAGAGACAGTCATCTCTGACACCTCCTCTGCTGATCAGCTGGCACAGACAGACTTGTAATGTGACGCTGCACGATGATACCACGAAGGGAAGGGACACACAGGAACCCAGGGGCTTCTGCAGCCTGACTGTGCCTCCTGCTCTGGCTCCAGCACAGAGAAGGGACAGTCCCACACTGCTCCCTGAACAGGCACAGACCCCATCCTCTTTCCTGGAACAAGTCAGAACCAACCTGCCCACTCCTGGTCCCATTCCCAGCAGCACAGCACAAGCCAAGGATACACATCCTTCCTCGAGCTCTTTCCCAGGACCTCTGCAGCCTTCCAGGCTGAGCACAGCATGAGGACCTGAACGGCAGCCAGCAGAGGGAAGGACATGTCCACACGTGTATCCCTGTGACGTGACAGTGAACACAAAAATACTCCATCTAAAGAGCGGCTAAAGAGTCTTACATCATTAATTGAAAGGTTTTGACCAGTTAAAGACTGCCTTAAAATCTGAAGAAAAAGAGATTTCTGAAACCTTTTCACAGTGATTTGCAGAGGAGAACATACTTTATGCACAACTCCACTGGCTTTAAATGTTGGAAAAGACAAGAGGAGCGAGAGAAGGATGAAAAGCATTGACTGTCATGTCCTACCAGTAAACAGAAAATCTTTTACCAAAGTAACTGGGTAAGAAAAGCTATAAACCAAGTTCTCTTGTTTTACTGAACTGCAATTAAGTGTTTCCTATCAGGAATGGCTAAGTATTTTCTGCAGACATTTATTAAACATGTTAATCCTCTACTCTCTGAGATTGCATTTAACAAACAATTAATGAGAACAGGCTTTCGAATGAGATTAAAATTACTCAAAAAAAGATGGGGGGGGGTGAGGGAGTAGTTTACTGCTTGAATTTTAGATGAAATCTACGATAGCAAAAAAATTAACTGAAAAAATTAACGATCAATTTGGCCAAAAGTAAATTATTTCTCTTCATTTTCTATTTTAGTGTCTAAACTAAGAGTCTACTAATCCCTGAGGCATACAAACTCTTTCAGTGTATCTGTCTAGTTTTACATACACTTACAAGCTTCTGCTTGGATCTTGCCTTGGCATGAGAGTAAATACTATCAGAAACAACTTGCCTTCCATGTAGACAGTCACGCTCAGCAATAATGATCTCTCATCTATTTTGAAGAAGCATCTCTGAAAGCCTAACGACAGCTCTCCCCCTGGCAAATGGTGCAAACACAGCAAATCGCTTGGGGAAAAAACCATTTAATCAGTGTTTTAGCAGTTTTCATCTTGAAGAGAGCAATATATGATCCACACAAAAAGGTAAGACATAAAACTATTATCAATTACTGGATGATCAGCTCAGCCCAGGCCAAATGTGTTACGTGACCAAAGCCTGGGCTGAATGGCACTGCTCTACATGGGCCAAGTCTGCAACTTGGAGAAACAGAAGAGCCACTTGTGAGAGCACCACAGGGTGGTCACCCCACGAGGATGCAGCTGCCCAGCCTATCACACAGCATTCCTAACAGGCAACCGGCAGCAAATGCATGGTCACTTCAGGGTAACTTCAAGTAACAGCAGCACATGTGTTGCTGAAGAGTGATTAGTACCTGTACTTCCATCACAAGCTAAGCAGAACAATATTACTGCTGAAGTTCACCTCTACTAAAGCTCGTGGAGTCATCGCTGCTACACAATCCCCAAAGTTCTAAGACTGCCTTCAGCCGGCAGAGTGACTCTGCACGTCACTGTCAGAGCTGAGCAGGTTTCAAAAAAAAGCAACCCTTTGTGAATGACTATGTATTAACTCAGCAGAAAGGAAAAAGACAGTTTGCGTGGATTCTACCAAAAAAAAAAAAAAATCAAGTAACTGTGGTTCCATTAAACCAGCAATTAAACTATTACGTTCTTGAAATCATAATTTTACAGTTAGGTTTAAAGCACTGAACAATTCAAAGCAGAACCTGGCTGGGGATGTTCCGTACAGTCTATGAATATTCAGCAGCAATTTGAACCTTGAGCTCCCCCTTGTGCCACGCAACTAAATTACGAACACAGTAACGGGGTTTGCCTTTACCGGCTCGGGAATTCTGCACGAGTGGATGGATCCAAGAATGCTGCTGGACAACAGGCAGCCCCTGCCCGGCACAGATCCCTCACGAGTGGTTAATCCCACCTGTATCAATGTAGTGGAGCACCTGACTGGAGAAAAAGACTAAAGGTATGTAAGAACAAGGGGTTTGTACTTGTGCTCAGCTCACAGGAAAGTATTAGTATGTCTGAATGTTGCTGACACACCAAAATGCAGCTGCAGCTTAATGAATGTCATACATGTTACATGCAAAGGATCCAGACGGATTGTCTTCACAGATTCCCTCATTTTGACCAAAACACAGCTTGTGGTGTTTTTCAGGAATATTGCTTTGGCCCTGAATCCACACAGCCTGAGGCGTGCAGTGCAATGTAAAAATGGTCTCTGAAAAGCCAAGTGTTACCTCCAGCCTCAGCCTGATGTTTTGAAGGCAAAGAACACCACAGGCAATAACAACAAATTAGACTGCCTCGAGGACAGTGTTTGAGGCCAGCCATTCTAACCCCTCACTCCAGATTTATTCTTTTATTCTAAAGTAATAGCTCATCTATAAATTGATAAGGAAAATACAGTTTGGTTACATTAGTTCCACCACACTGTGGGTAACTAATGCTGACACCTGAGCACTCTGAGAACGACAATCATCAATTTCAATCCTAGCAAAGTGTTTCCTCAAGCCAAGCTCCCTGTTTGAAGTAGAAATATTACTCTCATAAGGAAAATCTGTGGCTGTTAACTGAGTTTGGCTTATAAACCACATACAAATAAAACCCTCCTAAAAGTGACACTGCTCAAAAACCAAACTAATGCACATATAAAATACATCTTAAAATGTATATTAAGAACTTTCCTCGCACCAGAGATGATATCAAGCTGAAATGCTGCTCTCCTTAAAACCAAATAGGAATTAGATTTGATGAGAGCAGGGCAGGACCAGGCTGCTGAAGACTCTTTAGAGTATTTTAATAGCTGTTATTTACATTAGTATTTGACGGTGGGGGTTAGAAGACACTGCCTGGCAGGTGCTTTGCCACGCTTTGTAAAGTTTAAATAACCAGATATTTTGAAATATTTAGAAATTGAATTTATATTGAAATATGAAAGAGTATGTGTTTCTTACAAGTCTGTGGTCTGATTGATGTTTTCCTGGCCCTTCAAGCACAGCTCTGCACAGGGCTGCTGTAAACCTGCTCCTCCTGAGATTGATGGCTGATGTCCACTCTCCTGCTCTGGTTTCTGGAGCAAGGGCTCCCAGCATAAAGGCAAGAACTTGACACATGAGGTGTGTAAATGTGTGGACTGTAAGAGCAGGGTGTGTTTTTTAATCCTTCACCTCCCACAGGTTCTGCCAGCTCAGGAAGGCTCTGGTTGCTGGTGTTGCTGATTGGGAACCTCAGAAACCAGCCCCAGCTGGGAGCTGTGACTGCAAGGCTGATGTGAACACATCACTGCTGTCTCCAGAGAAAACAGATCTCGTGGTACTCTGCACAGCATAACCCCTCAGTCAGAGGTGTCTGCTCTGTGGGAATTTCTCAGATTAGAAATACACTTGAAGTGACAAATTCTGGTTTGCCAATAGATAGATGTGTGTAAAATAAAAGCTGGACACCAGTTGCTGGCAACACCTGACTCCTGGAGAGATGTGAGGTGCAATGCAAACACAGCCCATTTTCGTTCTCAGTAGATAAACCAACATGAGGAAAATCTGCTCCTTTAGGGCAGTGCTTGTATTTATAAAAAGGTCTACAAATTTTTATCACACAACTCTTCCAGAATTTTCTACTGTATGCTAAACAAATTGACAAATCACAAAATATGAGTAGCCTTCAAATATTCTCCTAGGTTTTTGAGTGGGGTGGGTTTTTTTTTGTTTGTTTGGGTTTTGGTTTCATTTGTTTTGTTGTAATACTGTCTCTAATTTTCCCATAATTTTCCATGATAATGATTTTGTATTTTTTTCCCAGACATGGGTACTGATTTGCGCTGGGCTGAATGCAGCTCCCCATGCAATGAGCACAAATTAAGCAGACTCATCAGATGAGGACTCCTCATTTCCAATTTAGGGGTTTTTTTCTGATCTTCCAGGCAGACTTAATCCAGTGGATATGGGCCATGCTGATTTAATAATCACACATGGTTTTACTCAGAATGTTACCTGGCACTCTGTCAAATGCCTTAAAGAAATCTGAGTGTATTAACAGAGTTAACTTTATCAAACTTCTGTGAATGTCAAGAAAAACCCAGCATCGAGATTGTCTGATAAGATCCTCTGCTCATAAATCAATATTCCCTGGAATTACGTTACCAATTTCAGGTTCTTTACTATTTAGATCCCCTGTGACTCTTCATAACTGCAATTATCAAACTAACAGGTCATCACTTGCCTGAACCATCCCATTCCCTGATTCTGGAACACTGATACATCCTGAGCTTTTACTCCCAAGTTTTCCAAGCAGTCCTTGAGCAGTAAAATCCATTTTTGTGTCTTTACAGACAGACACTTGTCCACGTGGGCTGTGCCACTGCTGCCACAGTGTCCATGGAGAGACACCAGCAGCTGGTCAGACCTTACCTGACCTGCAACCATTACAGGTGTATTTGTACTTCAAGCCTAAGCTGTGC